>NC_067142.1:81942734-81995234 GCF_903995435.1 Acomys russatus
CTTCAAGTTGTGAGAAAGACTTTCAGACTCATAATGATAAACGTCCTTACCTTCTGATTAAGTGTCTTTATCTGCTCAGTGGAATCCGTAATCTCTACCCCAGAGACTTATTAGTAGAGTATGCAATGAAATTGGGAAAGGTTTATAAAAGAAATTCACATGATAGCCAGCAGTGCTGCACAATACAATAGCATACTTGTCCCTAACCTCGGCTTATCACCTCTTTTGACTTCTGAGGCAGGTTGTAAACTGTGCTGTTAGATATGGCCGGCAAGCCCAGATCTCACAGCTAGCACATGAAACGCAAGGTCGGTAGGTGTGCAGCTCCCTTTATTCCACACTGTACATTTGATACTCCGTTTTATCCTGCCATGTGTTTACCTAGCCAGATAAGACTACACATTAGATTTGTTCCATCTGAAGTGTTCATTGACACACTGATTGCACGCCGTCTGTATGTCTCTGGGTTTTTTTTTTTTTTTTTTCCTTTAAGCAATTTGCTTGGATCATGGTGACTTGGACACTTTATCTTTAGAACTTAATTTGAGCACTTTACAAACTCATGAACGATATAGTCCAGTGAACTCTACATGCCCTCACCTTTCATCTTGGAATACGAACACTTGCAGGTAGAGCCTGGGGCTCCTATGATTTCGTTAGCAAGGGAGGAACTGCCCACTGGGTATTCACCTACTGAGAATGTTTCAAAAGTGACAGTGACTGATTCTTAGATGCTGTCAACACATTGGTTTTGTTAGTGGAGAAGGATTGGGGCGGGAGGCAAAGATAATCTCATGGATTTCGTTTAAAGCTGAGAAATTGGTGAGAGATGGAAGTCTCACTCACTGGGCTGCAGTCAACCTTTCAGTAGGGGTGGGTTTAGGAGAGCCTTTCCCAATGCTTCTCACAGGCCCACACTAGGATGGTGGTGTGGAATCCTGTTACCTGAAGTCCCTCTTAGCCCACCAAGGAGAGTGTAAGCAGCCGTAGCTCACTTATAGCCCAGGATGCCCTCCTAACTGCCACTGATTTTCCTCTATGGACGATGCTAAATATTATCATGTGCTCTGTTCTCTCTTCTACTCCAGGCACATTAATTGGAAATAACTTCCCATGCTCCATCTCTGAATGTCTTCCCTCCTCTTAGCTGAGATAGCTTTAACAAATTCCAGGTTCTGATTTCCCTGTGATGGCTGTTGCGTTGCACAGCTTCCTCCAGTGTTCCCTTGTGTTATCTCACAGGATGCTGAGAGTAATGCAACATGCATGCTGTTTTCCACCACTTAATATTTCCTTATTAGAAATTAAATACATAGCTGGGCATGGTAGCACATGCCTTTAATCCCAGCACTTGGGGGGTGGAAGCCTTTAATCCCAGCACTTGGAGGGTGGAAGCAGGTGGATCTCTGTGATTTCGAGGCCAGTCTGGTCTACAGAGTGATTACCAAGACAGCCAGAGCTATGCAAAGACCTTGTCTGGGAAAACCAAAATAAATAAATAAAAAATAAATGCATATGTGTTCGGTGGAGGAGACAGCTCAGTTGATGAAGCACTTACTGAGCAGGCATGAGGACCTGAGTTTGAGTCTTGGGACTCATGTAAAATAGGTTGGGCATGGTAACATATGCCTGGAATCCAAGTACTAGCATTTTAAAGTAGTGTGGGGCTCACTGGCTAGCCAACCTAATTTACTTGGCACGTTACAGACCAGAAAGAGACCCTGTCTCAAAAATATGTGCATGCTGTCTGAGAAGTGAAACATAAGGTTGGGTATCTTCTCTTTTCTACAAGTAAGCATAACTGCATACACACATGTACCTGCACCCACATCTGAACACACACATACACACATACACACACATACACACACATACATACACACATGTATACACACTACACACACACCATGATTACATTTTGCTACTGAGTTTTTTAGGGAGAACATTCTAGCAATATCCAAATACATAAATGTTTGATAAAGTTCAGTCTCAAATCTTACCCTTCTGAGGCTCAGGCCAGTGACAGATCCATTCACACTTTGCCTTGAGTGGCAAGAAGTGTTTGTCTCCAGCCGGGACTTTCAGACCTGCCACATGAAGGCAGCAATTTCTGCACTTCCTGCATTCACCTTCAGGAGGGTGGAAGGGAGTCTACCTCCTCACACCATCACATCATGCTCTTTAGTATATGTGGCCAGGACCCGATGGCATAGGAAGCCTTGAGTTACAATCAGGACCAAAAAAACCAAAACAAAACAAAGCAAAAAAAAAAAACAAAAACAAAAACAAAAACAAAAACAAAAAAACAAAGCCAGGAAGGCCTCTGTGCCTCTGTAGTGTTTTCTGGAGACTATTGGCCTCCTCAGGGAGTGCACAGTTTATCTTTAAGATGGCCATTGGCAAATGGACAGCTGGATTATATCTCTCATTCTTTTCCATTTGGAAGGTAAGTCAGGTAGCTGCTACCTCAATATGATTCTTGGCTTGGTCATGCCATCATCTCTCAGAAAAACCTGTGCCTCTGCCCCACCTTGGTAGGCAGGGAGTTTGGCACATGGCCCTCTGCTTTCTTCAGTTCCTCTGTGCAAAGTGTACCAGTGTTTGAACATATGAATCCCAGTTAATCATCATAACAAATGGGCTTACCACTTCATAAACTCTGGGAAAGCCTGTTTTCTTTTCTAAACATTTAAATTACTCAGCCATTTTATGCATTAAAACCCAATTATAACTTAGGATATGGGAGAATTTGTAAAGCGATTCCCTGCAAGATCTGTGCCCAAGACTACATTTTATTATTTGGTAGTTCCCACTCTCTCTAGTCTAGGCTTTCAAAACAAAACAAAACAAAAAAGTCCTTAAACCACACGGAGGCTCCTGACAAAGGATTTGGACAAAACGTTAGTCACTAGTCTTCACACAGCCATGAGGAGTATTTGAGAAAGAGTGACACTGAACTTTTCTCCGTCTTTGCATGTGGTTATGTCCAAAGTGACACAAGTAATGAACAGCACTGTCTGGTAAGCAACCTGTCTCCACGTCCTGCAGATTTCCAGCCATTCCTGCTTTATAGAGTACAAAGTTGTTTTTTATTGTAATGGAGGGTAATCTATCCATGGCAACGATGTAAACATTACTTTAATGCTTTGGGTACTCTAAGTTATGAAATCAGAGGCTGGTAGCTAGTAGAAATGACAAGGTCTCAAGTCTGGCAAAGAGAGTTTGTGTCTCCTCTCCCAATCCCCAAACCCAGTAGTGTCCCTACACCTCAAGAAGAGGTGATAAACAGATGGTCACATCAGGAAATCTGCAGACAGGGAAGAGAAAAAAATTCAGCCCATGGTCAGCCTTCAGAGAAAACCTAAAAATAACGTTACTAGATTTAAATTTCTTTGAGTGAATGAGTTTTCTTTTGGATTTTCCTGCTGGAATTAAATCAAAGCCGTATCACTTCAGCAACTGCAGCAAGATTGTGCCTTTCCAAAGAAAATGAAAGGAGTGGTGCGTCCTACAACCAGCTCTACCCCAAGGCAGAACTCACACCTCCCCAAATCATCAGAGGCATATACAGTTGATTTTTCCTAAACATAAAGGGAGCAACACAAACAATCCATTGCTTCCAGGTGAGAATATTTCCTTGACTCTCATGTGCATCAGTCTCTGACCTTCTCTCTCCAGCCCCTCAGGCAAGCCAGGTGGGTTTACCATTGTGCATATAGTAAAGGAGGCTTCTTAGAGTTGAGGGGGCTCTGCGTGCCATCTTGCTTCCTCCTTTATAGATCAGATACTTGGGGCTTGGAGAGAGTTTGTGACTTGGACACAAGCTGGTATCCAAGGACCTTGATGTCCATCGAAGTTTCTTTTCCTGAGGTTTCTCTCTGTAACTCCTAGCCTTTTGAGAAGGAATCAGGGCTCACATATAGGTTAAATGCACTTTCCTTCTCTTGTTGAATTAAACTCCTCTTCAGTCTCAACCAAAACCAGAGCCAGCAAATGGCTAGGGAGCGGGATTGCCGTTCAAACTGTGCCTCAAGTCAGGACAGTGACCTCTTTGTGGAGCCAAGCATCCGGGCTGTGTGACTTCTTTGTAAATCTGGGTGGTTGTATTAGGTTCCAAGTGGTTCCGAGATTTGCTGAGTAACACCCTGTTTGTCAATGGCTCCTCTTGTTGGATATTTAAAGTTCAAGAGCTTTGCTTACTCCAGTTAAGTGCTGTGAAGTGTTTCAACAGCCAGTGGCCCATTTGTATAAACAAGTGGGAGAACAGGGGGATAATCCATGACACCTAGGGAAAGCCCCAGTCTAAGGAGCAGAGAAATCCCTGGTGACTTGGAGATAAACCTTCCACACACCTGCTGGCTCGATGCTTAACAACAGGTGTGTGTGCGTGGGGGGGGGGATGGGGTATTGGGGGGGGGGGGGGGGGAGCGTAGGGAGTGGTTCTGTGGGATCAGGGGCAGGACTGCAAAGTACAGATCTGGCTTTATCAACTCAGCTGTGACTTCTGCGGAGCATTTTTGTGACCACTTCACACTACTATTTTTTTTTTTAAGTCACTGCCTTGTTGATGGTCATCCCATTTGCAGTGTTCGGTTTTTTTTAGTGACTTGGCTTCATCTGTGTGTTAATTATTTCACATAGGTCCTGATCTATACAGGCTTTATTTATTGCTGGAATTCATATTGTAAGGAAAATCCATTGGAGAACAATGCCTCTTTCAGGAGATTTGGCCACAATCTACTATTTACGCTTAGCTTGGGCACTGTTGTCCATTTACACATAGGCTAGGCATAGTATGTTTATATGCATAGATTGAATTCAACATTACATCCTGTTATCTTCAAAGAGCACCCCTCCTCCAAATAATAAAGGTCGCTAGCTTTCCAGGTAGAGTTGGATAGCCCTCCCTGAAGATGCCAAGGACTTTGTGTCAGTTTCCAAACAGTTGAGAGACAAGTGTGGATGACAAAGGCCTGACCTCCATCCTGGTTTATCACATGGGGCATAATCATGGATTGACAGGATAGAAGAACATAGAGATTGCAGCCCGAACTCCAAAGCCTATGGTCTGGGTGTGCTTTCACATTGCACTGTGACAGAAGAATTGAGATTGAACTCACCTACAACAAAATGTCATTGTGAGACTTCAATGGGATAATATTTTAGGTTGAATCCTAGAGCCTAATCTTGACATTTGACTATTAATATCTTCCTCAGAAAGAAGCATGGCCGTTTTGGTTGACTGGGTGTGTAAACCATGTACACTGTTCCCCAGCAAATAGAAAGCGCCACAAATGAGCAGCTTCCAGTAAAGGTGGTGTTATGCACTGGATGAGGTCAACTAGGCATTTTCTGAGAGGCAGGATAGGCAAGCAAGAAGGGTGGGTGGCAGTTGCCTCCTTGTCTGGCTGCCCTGCTGGGGCCTTCCTCTGGCACATCCTTATTCGTTTGGATACTTAGGTGAATGAACACACGCACATAGCTGAATCTGTAAAATAATCCAGACTCTGTGGTTTGAAAGTATGTTCAAAGTGATCTTGATCAAGTACTTCCAGCTCACAAAGGCTGAGAAAGCAAAGCATGTGGAGCCATAAACGCCCGACCGAGTGGAGACATGGGAAGGAGCACCTTCAACAGAAAGGGACAACTGGCCTTCCAGAATGTAGGGGGCGGGCAGCTAAGTATGGAATCTAAACATTAGCAGACAGTTGCCGCTTTCTTTGCCCCTTTTCTGGCGACATCTCTGACCTCCTGTCAACAGTCTTCAATACCAAGTAATTTATTAAGCCTAGCAAACTTTGGTGGCCCATTGCAAGGCAGCCACTGTTTATAAGAGGCTTTACCCAAATGCAGGGTACTCAGTGAAGAACTCCTGCGCAGCAGAACCACTTGCTGTCCCTCCACACATCTTGGTTCACACAAGAACTTGAGAACACTCCTAAATTCTTGAATGAGTGCCTAGAGTCAAAGGGCTTACTAGCCGGGGAAAAAAAGATTATAGTGGAGACATGACACCATGTTGTGATCATAAGTGAAGGTGGTTTGTTTAGATACAAAGTGGAGGGGACACGAGAAGACACTCGCTTTTGTTTTTTCTACAACTTACAACAGCTCTCAAGAGGTCATTTTCTTCTTTTCCATTTGCTGTCTCATATTCTGAATATTAACCACCACCCTGAATGTGTTAATATCTTCAAAGGGAAATGAAGAAATAGGCTTCAAACAGGAGAAAACTCATTTTTTATTGTAATTTGAAGCTTGTCTTGATTCTGGTCTGTGTTGGAGGAGGAGGGTTGGAAGGAAATGGTCACATATTTCTATATTGCGAAGGACAGGGATTGGCAGGGATATCTGTTAGTTCTTGGCAATTTCACACACACACACACACAAACACACACACATACACACACATACACATGCACATATACACACATGCATACACACATACACACATATACACACATGCATACACACACATACACACATATACACATGCACACACACATACATACACATACACACACATGCACATACACACACATGCACACACACATACACACATGTACACACATATACACATGCACACACACGCGCGCACACACACACACACACACACATAATGCATTTGGGTTATATCCACTCTCTGGTCCTCTTTCCTACTTCCTTCCCACCTGTGGCCCCGTTGTGCGTCCTAAAAAGGCCCCTCTCCTACTTCCATGCCCTTTCTTAGTGACCCACTAAGCTTAGTTGGGGTCACCTGCATGAGCATGGGTGAGGGCATTTTCTGGATTATACTCACCTTATCAGTGGCCACACCGCTGAAGAAAACTGTCTCCCCCTCCCCCAGCAATTATTTTCTGCCCACAGCTTCTCAGAGAGGGGTGGGGCCTCCCTGTTGTGTGCAAAGGCTGCCTGGCAAGTGCAGCTGCTATGAGTGTGTGTGTTCACAGTGTGTCCAGAAGACAGTGTGTCGTGCCGCTCTTCCGAACATCAGACTTTTATGCTCCGTCTCCACTTCCAAGCTGATCCTGAGCCATGGGTGAGGAGGCAACCAATTCAGGTGTCTTGTTCAGGGCTGGGCCCTTATTTTCAGGGTGGCAAAGTGCTTTTAAGAACTATGGTGCGAAAAGAGGTTTGTTTGTTTGTTTGTTTTTTCCTGGCAAAAGCGGTAATGTTTACTTCTAGCATTGTGCTGTTGGTGTCCCCTCCATGTCTGTAGATGTTTGCATTGTGGAATTAAGCACTGGGATCGTACCTGGGATCAGTGTCTGAGGTAGGCACTGGTTCTGTACAGCAGGTTTTCTGAAAAGGTATCACCCCTTTCTTCAAGGTGACCCACAGTTACTTACCGTGTCCAGAGTTAACGGGGCTCATTTGAACAGTAAGCTGAGAAAGACGCCACTGAAACAGAAGCACATAACAGACCAGTTTCAACCAATCCAACAACAAAATGGTAGAACAGCTATTGAAGACCCACGAGGTGCCAGACTGTGATGGGCATTGCCAGAAGGAAGACTCTGGGGAGGAGGACCTAGCCTCTGCTCTGAAAGGACTTGCTTATAAGGCAAAGGGCGGTGTAGAATGTGAGTCGGGCCATAAGAAATGTGCTGTCATTAGCATGAGGTAGGGACAAATTCTTTCAGATGCCTAGAAGAAGATGCTTCTGAAAGAACAGGGCTTTGAAGAATGGCTGGCACTCACACCACTCTGATCTTTTGAGTCTCCTCTTTGCTGCGATCTGGTGTTCATGGGGCGATGGCTCAGTGGGTAAAGTGCCTGCTTCCCACCCGTGAGCATCTGGATTTGGATCCTTAGAACCCACCTACAGCTGCATGTGAAAGTACCTGTCTAATTCCTATGCTCCTCTGGAAAGATGGGGCAAACAGACAGGAGAGACCTCAGGAGGCCACTGGCCAGCTGATCTTCACACAGTGGTGAACAAGAGACCTTGTCTCAAACAGAGCAGAAGCTGAGAGCTGGCTCAAGAAATCATCTTTTGACCCCAAAAGGCACTCAGAGGAACTCTTGAGCCTAAAGTGTGTGCCCACTCATGCACACACGCATATATACAAGCACCCACCCATGCACACATGAACATGCATGTGCCCGTGCACACCCATTCATGCAGAAGCAGATTTTTAAAAGAGTGAGATTTCGTTAAAGGGGAAAAAGTCTGAATATACAAAGAGGAAGAAGATATTTTAAAACACCACACCAGCTGGGAGATAGCCTGCAGCTGGCTCCTGTCAATCAGAAGATAGACCAGGCGAGGGAGGCCCATGGGAGGAGGAGGATGACTTGGGCGTCTGATGCCCCAGAATGCCAAGTGCTTTTCTCACTTTTTGGGAGCTTTCTCTTCCTTGTGACAACATTGGGTAAGGCCTGCCAGGCAGCCGCATTGCCTGCAAGAAGGTGACTAGAGCCAAGATGAAGTGTCCACACTCAGCCCCCACAGCTGTCGGTGCAACTTCTCTTGAAGGATCCACCTATTAATTGGTAATTAAATGACAAAGCATCACTTTATTTCCTTCCAGAAGGAAAATAACTTCCCTTTTTCCCAGACAGCCGTTTCCAGGGTTTTAAGGGAGACAAATAAATGTACATTCACATTTGAGTTGTTTTAAAATGCTGTTGCTTCATCGAAGTGTGAAGAAGTTTGCTAGCCCAGGTATCGTCAGAACTGTGGACCGGACATGTTAACTGTATACAATTTTTTTTTTTTTTTAATAAAAGTACAGAGGGACCAGGAAAAGAAGAGACAAGTTATTTAAATCCTGAGTATAGTCAGACCTCATACGCATTGTTTAAAAAAAAAAAAAAAAGCCCTAAAGAATTGCACATGGATTAGAGGGATGAATATTCTATTATTTCAGTCTGTTCTGCTGAGCTTCTTATTGTGACTTTGTGCTTCAGAAACCTGCTCGGAATTTGGCTCTGCCGTGGTCGGCAGTAATTTTAAATGTGTATCAAGCACTCGATAGTGTATGACTTGCGTGCGGTTGCATTCTTATCCCTTAAATTTTCTACCAATTTATTACTTTTTTCATACTGTTTTAATATTTCAGGATGATGAATATATACAGCATCATTAAAGGTAAATAAAAAATGCATGAAATTAAAAAATGGAATATTAGATGTTTCTTTGCTGTAATCCCTGGCCCAATAGGAATGAGATGCCTCTGTTCTAGCGAGTAATCCCCAAACATGATTAGGAACCTGGGAGTGTCCACACGGCCCACATAATATTTGTATCCTCTAAGCCTATTTATGTAAGGTTTGAGTAAAAGTTGTTATTAGAAGGACCTATAAACCCATTTTACATTTTAGAAAGATGGGCTGCCTCTTAATCATTTCCACATTTATTATGTCCCTGGAGTTGACGACAGTGTGTTCTTAATTCACTTTCCAGAATCCTGTCACTCTCCAGTCTTCCCAGACTCATGAGACACACTGACAATTCTATCAGAAGACATCTTTAAAACCAAGGATTGGAATGGATTGAATTTGATTCATTTGTATCTTAAAGCCTTTTTTTTTTTTTTTTAATTTGTTGGAGTCAGTTTCCCAGCATCATTGCACAACCTCTAGGGGCACTGGAAAGTTCCAGGCACCTTCCTTGATGTCTGTGTAGGACCAGTTTTCCCCAAGGTTATTTCCTCTCTTAAGCACGTAGAGTCTCTACTGACTCACAAAGCCTTTGTCTTGTTTGGTTTTGGTGTCTCATTAATTACAACAAATTCTACTTTCCTATAAGAAAATTATGCTATCCTATAAAACTGCTTAAATTTATTATATTTTTGAGCCAGAAAATGCAACATTTTGTAAGGAGAATCTCTGAATATAAAGAGACCAAAAAATTTTTTCTCTAAGTCATAAAATAATGGTCCCAAGTAGTTATCTCATGTCATGTGTGTGTGTGTGTGTGTGTGTGTGTGTGTGTGTGTGTGTGCACATGCATGTGCATTATGAATGTGCATGTGCAGGCTTATATGTAAGCATGTGTGTGTTTCTGTGAATACATGCACACGTGTGTGTCATTCTAAAGTCAGCATCTAGCTTTGTTCTTCAGGCACAGTCCATGAGTTATTATTTGGCCCTGACGTTCTCAGTTGGCCTGGAACTCACTGACGAGGTAAGGCAGGCAGGATGGCTAGCGAGCCCCAGGAATCTGTGTCTCTACCTCCCCAGCACTTGAGTTTTCAGTATGCTCTACCATGTTCAACATTTTTTAAAAATATTAGTTCTGAGATTCAAATTCAGGTTGTCACGCTCTTGTCCCCATACTTTACGGACTGCTGTTTTCCAGACCCTGTTGTGAGAGACTGACTACATCTGCTGAGCTAAGTAAGATCAACCCTAGTCATGCAAGAGACACGCCCTCCCCAAGACTATCTGACTATTCAAGTTCAAGTGTCCAAGTTTGGTTTTTGTTTGAGCAGAATTGCTGCAGAATTACTGTTTTTCTCTCCGCAAGTGTGCCATTCCACGCACAGACTGTTAGCCATCGTGAACATTTTAAATATTTTTCTTTGGACGCTGATTTCTCCATGTCTGCTCCAAAATAGACAAAAACAAAACAAAACAAAAACCAAACAGCTTATGACCCATAGACCATGCCCCCAGGTGAACTTTGACCCTAAGAAGGCCATTCAGAAGTGGAAGGGAAAGTTTTAAACAGTCCAAACACTTATTCTACAAAAATCCAGCAGGGAGCACATGCTTCCCCCTTGGTCCAGTGACAGCCTTTCTCCATTGTGATTGGTTCAGCGGAAATCGGAGCCTCCTTCCACCAGCTGTGCTGAGCCTAGCTCCAATGTCTCAGGTTGCTCTGGCAGAGAAAGCCCTGCTGTGTCACTACTGCTGCAGGCAGCATGTGGGGGCGACCATGTGGGCCTGGAAGCCTGAGCTGGGTGGTCCTGTTCCCAAAGCAGGTGGCACAGACCCCAAGAGGGGAGGGAAAAATCTGAGCCAGTCTTCTGAAAAACTTCAGGGCTTCTCAAGGCCCCACCCCAAAATATGGAACTCTGACTCAGTCGGAAGTGGTAGATAGAAGGTGGCAAGACACTCAGGCTCAGTCTGGGCGGTCAGCTCCCAGCTGTGTGACCTCAGCTCACTTCTCCGCACCTTACTCCCCACTTAGTGAAATCAGAATGATGATGAAGATGTACTTTACAAGACTAAACATGGCAATCCTTGTAAGGCTTTTAGCTCAGTGCCTGCCACAGAGCAGTCAGCCATGTTACCTCTGTGACACCCCTCACGGTATATGCACTGCTCTTAGTTTTGTAACTAAGGGCCTGGAACTGTAAGTCACCAGCTCAGTTGAGACCACCTGGCCAGGTATAGAATTCATTTTCCTGGCTACATGCTTTTATGCTAACCACCAACCTAAGGTGGCCTGCCTTCAAGCCCTTAGCATTCCTGTTCTCAGAAACCAGTGGAAGGCACAGCCTCATCCAGATCAGGCTAACTGATACAGCGTGTCCTCAGTGCTGATCATATCTGAAACTAACAACAATCTATCAGGATCATCCCACAGCCACCAGTATTAGATTTTTCAAAATCTAAGTGTTGTATGCCTCGTGATATTGGCAAGTTTTAAAGATCTAATTATATTTGGCACTCTATATACATTTAAATGAACTTTGGGCCTGGGGAGGGGTATGGTAGAAAAGCATTTACTGTGTCTGTCTGTCTGTTTGTTTGTTTCTAAGACAGGGTTTCGCTGTGTAGCTTTGGCTGCCCTAGACTCACTTTATAGACCAGACTGGCTTTGAACTCACAGTGATCTACCTGCTTCTGCCTACTGAGTGCTGGGATTAAAGGTGTGCACCATCATGCCCGGCATGTTTACTGTTCTTAGTGGTGAAGACCTTCTCCAGTTTTCTGCCTTAAGTAATGCAGAAAATTCTAGAATAAATAAAAGTCTCATTTTCAAAGTGAAAGTTTGAAGCAAGTAGCAAAACATTACATAGAAAAGTTAAATTCCGTGCATAAGGCACACTGAAAAGGCACAGATGATGTGCTGTTGGTCATTAATATCATGTGGCATCAGCACTCATAACTTATTTTGCAGGTTGATATTTGGATTTGTCTAAATGACTGGTTATCAACTGAAGAAAAGCCAGAAGAGCTTGCCAGTTATTGGAGGATTTACATGCGCAGTGCCCCAATAAACAAACAAAACAATTCATATGGCATTGCGTATTTCACCTCCCTCTGCATTCCCCACTTCATTCTGCAGGTGGAATTCCCACTCACCCTCAAAATAAATACAAAATAAGCACGGGTTGGCTGTTCTTGTCCGTGGCTCAGCCATGCTGTTAATTTGGTTGATTGCTAGATATGGCCCAGTGGTCCAGGTGTGTAGGGGCATTGCTTCTCAGCAGATGACAGCAAAGTTGTCATGGATAAATCAGGATCTCTGTGTGTGTGTGTGTGTGTGTGCGCGCGCAAGGCCTTTGGGCACATTAGCACGACTTTCAGCAGTAATGCAAAATGGGACGTAATTGGGTTGGGGTGCTCCTGGGATATTAGTGGTGCTTCAGGCAGGAAAGCAGGCATTGGAAAATAAATGACAAATTAGTATGCGTAATCTCTTTATTGTGAATCAGATGCCACAGCAGAGGTTCATAACACATTAATAAACAGCAGCTAGTGCAAGGGAGACCTACTCTTGAAATGCACAGGGGCAGTCAAAGAACTTTCCCAAGAATGTGAGTGTGGAGTCTGGGAGCTGAATGATCAGGTAAAGTGCTAGCCATCCAAGTGTGAGGCGCTAAGGACCCACGTACGTGCTCCCTGAGAATGGAGGGCACCCTCTCATAGACTAGGGTAGACTGAGGTAGACTAGGAGGTCCTTGGATACAAGTGTTCCATGGACAGCTGAGTATGAGCCGAGCTCTTGTTTCAAGTGGGAGATAGTGCCTTCATATACCATGGAGAGTGACTGAGCATATAAGGCCACACACATGTATCACATTCATGTGAACATATATACACATTTTCACACACACAAACACACACCACCACCACCACCACCTCTTCCTACCACATTCCACATAAAGAAGTTAAAGTGAATTTACCAAATAATTTCCCTTCTAGACCATTGCATTGCATCTAAAACTAAAGAACCATGCTATGGTGCCATCGTAGTTCTGAAGCACGGATGGACACTTCCTTCATTCCCACCTGCCTGAGTGGCTCGTGTCTCTAACAAGCTGAAGATGGAAAGGTCTCGCTATTTCCCCCGTTTTACAGGCAGGCTACCTAAAGGTTGGGACAGTCAAGTGGCTGACCAAAAGCTGTTCCATATTGGTCAGGTAAGAAGTTACACCTCAGTTTTTGGGCTTCAAAACTTAATATTGTATGTTTGTGATCTCATATCCCCACCTACGTCAGAATAAAAATAGATATTAATTATAATTGTGTAACATACATCTCGTGTATTCTGAGGTGACTCATATTCCTGGCCTGCAAAATTACAAAAATACTTATTAATAATAATTTACTGTTCTTTATGACACAAGGCACCTGGAGACCTCCTACATATGAAAATTCTGAGACACCCATAGCCGAGCCACTTTGTGTCCAGAAGTGTCACTCAGCAGGCCTGGCATGGCTGCTGCTCAGTGTTCTGACTCCAGGATGGTGGTGTCATGTGTTTAACAGGCAAATGCTACGTGAGTCATGGGATTCCTTTCCCAGAATCTCCAGTGCATGAGTCAGCTGCTGCCGCTCACGGGATCCTTTAGTGACTAGGATCCACGAAACCTTCCAGCTCAGCTCTGGTTACCCTGCTGGCTAATACTTCACTGTGGTGAGCCGTTTAGCGGGGTGAGGGTACTCTGTCTTAGCTAACGTGGCATTTTGTAATTTTCCTACTGCTTTATAAAGGTGATGTGTTTGCCCATGATGCCCTTTCTATTTTCATTGTTGTCAGCCGTTCCCTCGAAACTGTTCAGTGTAGGTAACAGGCACTAGCTTTATGCTTGCTGGTACAGACTGGAGAGGCTTGGGCTAATGGCAGTCCCTCTTGTTCCTTTGCACACACATGCCAGCTGTAGCATCAGTAGAAAAGAGTTTGCCTGAGACATGGGAAAGATTGGTGGTATCCATCCAAGGCCACAGAGGAGAGCTGATGGAAAAGCCATGTGTGAGAAGAGGGCTAGGACATAGCTCAGTGGTCGAGCACCTGTTCAACATGTCAGAAACTCTAGGTTCCATCCCCAGTGAGGAAAAGAAAGTTCTTCATGAGACGGTGCAGTGCAGTTTGATGCTTATGTTTGAGCTAGAGTTGCCACAGTTAATTTCTAAGGGAGAAAGGTTACATTGTGTACGACAAAACAGTACATGCTGGAGAAGGCCACAGAGGAAAGGGACGTGTGGAGCCTACTATGCTTGCTTTCTTGCCTGTGTTCCTGGTCCTGTCCACTGTCTGAACAGTGGTCCCTCAAATACTTAAGGACGATGCCTTCCACTCCCTAACAAGACAAAAGAAAAGTTCTCCATTCGGTGACTATGCGGACATCATCTTATTTATCTCTTTGACTCCAACTTTAAACACAGAGCCCAGTATGTACCTAGTACATACTTTTCCACAGAGACACATTCTAGTGCCCCCATGACATCTCAGTTTTCCAGTGGATCCTTAGAGAACACTTAAATACATTAATTTAATATTGTGTGTGTGGTTTTTAAAAAGGCTCATTCTTTCCGACTTTAAAGAAACAATTTGAAGGCGGACAGGTTAAAATATTAGATTTCAGTTCTTTGTCTAACACCTTTCTCCAGCATACACTTGACTCCTTCGCCAGTTTATTTCTTGGAGGCGGGGGTCTCCTCTTGAGTGCAGTGCTGGGTAATTATTCTGTATACCGTCATAAGGACAGTCTGCTAATGTTCTTACTTAATAACCTGTGATCAGGTGGCTGATGAACGTATCACCTCTGTTTTAATGACCCCCTTTTTTGACAGTGGCCTGCAGTGTGCCAGAGCCAGCACCCTGGGCTCTGCTTTTGTTCTACAGTCCCCAGCACTACGACAAAAACTATTTACATTTTTGCCTGAATAGCTTAAACACCATTTTAGAAGACTTTAGATTGCTTTTGAACATATTTGAATGCATCTTTAGCCATCGCTGGGCTTAAAATGGAAACCCTTTTTTCAGCTTATCTGTATTAAACACCTGTAAAAATCAATGGTACTGTATTTTTTTCCCTTATAATGCTCAGTTCCTTTAACTAATGCCAGAAATAATGCACAATTTATTCTAGCGTGTTCTTTCCCCTCTGCCTGGTGTTCTCCGCCTGTAAGTGGCGTAGCGCGTAAGAACTCACTTCTGCTGACTTAATGGTAAAATTGCCCGGCTGATGTTGAAATTCAACCAATGAGGGCCTAATCCTCAAGGAAAAATTTGCTATCTCCCCTTCTGATTATCATCCGTCTTCTTCATAATGAATATGCAGAAAGTTTTTTTTAGGTGCATAGGCATACATGAATGACCAATAGAACAGGTCAGAGTTAACTAAGGATTATTTTGAGATTTGTTATTTTTCTCTAAAATCAGGTCATTACATTTATATTGAAAATATTGAGTGATTTGTCTGAGCTTTGTGTCAAACTAAGATTCGTGTGCTGTCGCCCATTGCAAATGGGGAAGATTGGCCATTTTTATGAGGTAGAATAAAAAATATGATAATAATGTCTTTTCATCATCATAAAGAGATGATAAGTACTGAATGAAATATTTATATTATCTCATTTTATTTGATGGGTTCCATCTTCTCCCACACCAAACACTTCCTCAAGAGTAACCATCACCTCTGACTTAAAAGAGAAATCTTGTAGAATCTAGGTTCTCCCCTGTTCCCAGCCCAACCCAGTAATCTAGTGTCTTGTTTATTTATTGCTTTATTCTCCTCATTTTTTTTTTACTTGTGTGTGTGTGCCTCTCCAAAGAAAGCCTAAGAAACTTGTATGTTTTATTTACGTTAAGAAAGAGATATTTCAGTTTCCTTGCTTACACTTTTTCTTTTTCCAAACATTGTTTTATAAAAGGTGTTGCTAATTATACATGCATATACATTTATATACGTGCATATATATACATACACATGCATGCATACATATGTATATATGTGTAAAATACATACATAGAGCCTCTGTATTCATGGGCATCATAATTCAAACAGTCAGAAATAGAAAATGTTTGGAGGGAAATGAAGTCTCTCCTGAACACATGAGGATACTCTCCCATTTTATTCACTAGCATAACTGCACGCAGAATGGACCTTGTACTTAAAGAAATTGTTTGAAATAGTAGTAGGGTATACATGGTATAGACCAGAGGTTCTCAATCTGTGATTCAGACCCCTTTGTGGGTCACACATTAAATATCCTGTATATCAAATATTTAGATTATGATCTATAACAGTAGCAAAATTACAGTTATGAAGTAGCAATGAAATAATTTTGTGGATGGGAGTCACCACAGTATAAATGAACTGTATTAAAGGGTCACTGCATTAGGAAGTTTGAGAGCCCCTGTTATAGAGAAATATAATGTTTTGTAGAGGGGATCTAAGCATTCCTGGATTTTGTTCCCTGAGGACACTAAGAGATACCTGCACATACATAAATGCATCCAATACATATGTATATACATATATGTATGTATATGCCTACATATACATATATGGGATGCATTTATATATACACATATACATATATACATGTGTGTGTATATATTAAATCCATTTTGTTGAAGCCTTTAGACTGGGGATGAAGCTTGCAGGACAGGTTATGAGCTTAATAATGTATAAGGCCCTGCGTGCAACCCCATGAAAAGGAAGAGTGCACTGGCTTTATTGTTCAAACTGTAATACATAGAAAAACAGATTTTATATGTAAAGAATGTAACATACTTACATCATGGAGAATACATACATACATACATACACACATACATACATACACGCATACATGCACACTATACACATGCACACACATACACCAAGAGAGAGGCAGAGACAGAGACAGAGAGAAAAGGGAAAAAGAGAGAGAAGGAGAGAGAGGATGTGTGCTTTGCCTCCACTCCAGATCAGTACATGCCACACCCATTCCATTTGTGTCCACTGCAGTTGAAGCTTTCCAGCCTGTGTCTCTGAGATTATGTTTCTTATCCTAAGGCAGCAGAGCTTCATATTCGCAGCTAGACTTTTTCTGGGATTTTACCTTTTCATGAGCCTTAGATAGAAGAACACGGCCCACAGTTGTCCAGAAAGAAGGGACAGGTATTTCTTCTTTGCAGAGACATCAGTGCATCATTTGTGGTAGCCTTGTGAGTCTGGCAGAGGAGAGTGGATGCTGTGGCTCTACTGTGTGCTGGTTTACCAGTTACCTCACCTACACGGCTCTCAGTAAAAACTTTCAGGCACATAGCAGGGTAATCGTGTTTTCTTGTGAACTACCTATCTCTTTTCCTACTCCCTTCCCACTTCTTACTTCCTCTTTGCCTGTGCTCACCTCACTGAAGTCACAGAAAACAAGCTTTGCCCAGTTTGCTCTAACTTAAAGAGATGTTCATCCCTGTCAAAGTTGATAGATGCAAGCTGAGGACCTGCCTGACATCTTAACAGCCAGTCTGTGGGGACTGTTGCTTCCCACGGCTCCATGCTGCTGCCTCTGGACCGTTTGGACAGACTGTCACAGGCTTTGGTGCTCTGTGCCTGGGAGATGGACAGATGGCTTAGCTCTTAAGTTCAGTGCCTGTCTTTTGCAGAATGTGTTCAGGTTTTCTTGTAACCAATAGAAACCATTTCTGAGATATTCTAGGTTTGAAAGAGAGCAGGCTGCCCTGGGTTCTAAAAACTTGGGTTTGTGTCAAAATTTTCCTACATTTCAAGAAAAAAAGGTTTTGGCTTTGGCAACTGCAGCAATGGTGCAGTGTTCCATTAACCATCCTTGTACACAATTTCAAATGATAGAGACATCAGTCATCTGGATACTTTGTAGACTGAGATAGTTATGGCTATGACTTAATTTTTCTCCCATGTTTCTGTCTGTCTATCATCTATCTATCTATCTATCTATCTATCTATCTCTATATATGTGTCTCTCTGTGTATATTTGTTGACATCTGCACATATTTTCCTTTTAGTGTAACATTGAGCTAAAACCCTTGTTCAAATTTTTAATGCAAAAAAAAAAGCATAAATTATCATGTATAGTTGGCAGGAATGGGATTTTAGAGCCAAAGCTAGTTTCCCAGCTTTGGTTTAATTATTGCTCCTAAATCTTCTTAACTGGCTAACGTTAATATGAAGATGTATGTGGGGGGGGGGGGTTGCCATGAGACTGTAGTAAGGTAATGTATAAATTTAACACAGCCCCTAGTAGGTATGCATGTGACTTTGTGGGACCAGAATGGTGCCTGGCAACAAGGAGTCACTCAGCGGTTCCTTCCGTGTGTTCTCCTCCTCCTTCTCTGACTTCCTTCCTTCCCCTTGGAGAAGAAAACTATTAAAGCAAAAACCTGTGGCAGAAATGGATGGCAAGTTGGACAAGTTGTTGAAGGACCTGCTTTGCAAGTGTGAGGACTCGTGCCTGAGCCACAGAAGCCATGCTGAATCCCACGTGGTAGCTTGCACTGTAACTCCAGCACTGAGCGTCAGACTGAGGATTCCTGGGGCTCACCAGGCAGCCTACATACTCCTGGGCTGCAGGCCAAGGAGAGACCTGGCCAAGGAGAGACCCTGCCTCAAAGGAGCCTGACCATATTCCCATTGATACCTGAGCTTGCCTTCTGGCCTCCACCCAGACACACGCGTGTGCACGCATGCATGCACACACGCACACCCACTGAAAACAAACAGGATTTGACCTTCTTCCTGATGCTTTACAAACCAGTGGTGAGATTGGGACCTGATCTAGGGGAAGATGAAATTGATTGTCCCTAACCCTGATACCACAGTCTCCTAATTTTAACTCTCAGATCCGCTGGCAATTATTCATCTGCACTCATACACTTCTCTAGTTCCCATGGGTCAGTTTTCCAGCCACACCACTGTATGTAGACTTTGTCTAACCTTGACAAGTAAAAGATGACAGAGCCAGTGGCCCCTCGCATCCCAATCACGCTTTAGCATTGGCTCACGCAAGCACTGAGAATTCCAACTGTCCTTCTCAGGACAGATCCAAAATCTTCTAAAACTTATTTGGTGGTCTTTCTAAATCCGACTAAAGATAGATCTTCATGGAAAGAGGTCCCATTTCAGTCCTTCAGGGATGGTTTACAAAGAGTCCCATATTAGAAGAAAGGCTGTGTAAGCACACACCTGAGATTTCATTCAGCTTAGAGACTTGCGAATTTTTGATTCTTAATTAGGCATCTCCCATCACTTATTCCATGCCTAAGCATGCACATAGTGAATTTCTTTTGTTATCTAATTAGATAATGTTCTTAGATGTTGACTGTAACTGAGCTTCTGGCTTTTCTGAAGTATGAGAGAGCTATAATGTACCTGGCACTTACATTGAATGATGCCTGACTGCTATTACTACTTAGTGAATAAAGCTTCTTTTTCAATATCTATCTATCTATCTATCTATCTATCTATCTATCTATCTATCTATCATTCTGTCTATCTATCTTTTTCTATCTACCTATTTATTATCTATATACTATCATCTATCCATCTGTCTGTCTGTCTATCTATCTTTCTATTTTCTATCCATCCATCCACATACCTACCTACCTATGTATTGTGTGTGTGGAGGGGGCATATATGGGCCACAGCACACATATGGAAGCAGACAACAGCTTGCAGAACCTGGCTATTTTCTACCATTTGGATTCTAGGGATTGAAGTTGCGTGGTCAGTCTTGTCAGCAAGCACCTTGACCTGCTGAGCCATCTCACTGCCTGCATGTAGGCTTCTTGGGTATTAAGTCAGTGTAGTTTTCTTCTCCATCTTCCTACTTTGGATGCTACAATCAGGGTTCATCACATCTTTTAGGTGGTTGAAGAAAAAGATGTTGCTGGAAAGATAAAGCATATGCCAAGAGTTGCCGTTCCCTACCTAGTGCAGCAGAGAGCTGCTTCGAGCCTCCTTACCCTGCATGTCCAATGCCAGACACCTATCCTTTGCAAAAACAAAGAAAAACAAAGCAAATAAACAGACTAACAAAAGCATTTCATCTCACTCATTAATATCTTCATTAATACACCTAGGAAACAAAAAAAATATGTTGATAAGTAGAAACAGATCTGGTCAGAAAGTCCAATTTATAGATAAGCTTGATAATCTTCTGATCGCACATTGGTACACTTTTCTGCCTCTTTAAACTATATGCTATTATAATGTAAGTGGAGGTTAAAGGACAACCTTTTGTGTAGTCAGTTTTCTTTTTCCATCTTTGTGCAGGTTCCAGGGATTGAGCTCATGTTGTTAGGCCTGTGCAGCAAGCACTCGATGCTTCTGACTGCCGGGGACTATTCCGATATGACTGTAAGACCAAAGCATAAACTTCTCCCAGAACAATGGAAGAACAGAATTCCTAAGCAATAGATCCAGGCCTTTTTCCTAGAAAGTGTGAGATGCCTGAGAGAGCCTGCCCCCATCCCCCGCCTTTATATTAGACACGGAAAAGTATGAAGAGAATGCCAGCAGCCTCCAGAGAGAGTGCTAGAAGTTCTTCAGGCAAGTCAGTACTATGCACAAGAATCAATGGCTCGAGGCTGCTGTGAGCTCAATTCCTAAAGGTCTGTTACTGATGAGAGCTCTCCCAGAAGGCATTACAGTTCAAGAAACACAGATCTGGCTCCTTCTTCAAAACTATAGAGCCCACCAAGAGTCCCCACAGAGCCCTGCCCTCACAGATCATAGGCTTTCTCCCAAGCCACAGGTAGCCAGCATGCATTACCCCAGTACCACAGGGAGGTAAAGGCCATGACAGCATCTGATGATGGATTTTTCTCCTCAGTTTTCAAGACTACAACAGAAAGGCAATACCTGGATGTAATTTCCAGGCCAAAGGAGTGATGCCCAATCTTTGCAAGTTTCCCAGAAAAGAGGATAGAGGATTTATCTCAAGGGTCTTGGTGTTGCTTACATTCCGGTTTTGCCCAGTACTGTATTTCACTCCCTGGATGACACCACACATGGGGCAGGACTGACATGAGGTGAATGGCCCCACAGCCTGGGCGTTACCAGTGACCTTGTGGCTGGGTGTTAATTTGAAGTAGTGGAATTAAAACTGTCTGTTCTTCTGCACTGTCATGCCTTGCACTGATAAGCACAAAGAAAAGTAAATAAAAACCACCTATTTCAAAACCTCCCCTGCAACCTTTTGTTTTATGACAAAAGAGAGTCAATTAACATACTAGTGGTAGGAAGTCTTCCCAAACTCATGCTAATTATGTATTCTGTTGACCGTGACTCCAGTCATACCGTAATTGGCTTGCAGTAACATGGCATTTCAAATCATCTCTTGAAATTACATCAAAAAGCCAGCCTGTTTTGTTTTGATAGGGGAACAATCAATTTGATAAGTGGTAACACAGCTCATTGTTTCCCATTAATTAGACTAATTGCTGCATGTTAGCCTCTGAAATAGACAGAACTTGGAGAAGACAAAGGCTGCGGCCTTTCGCATGCAGTGTGTGTGTGATGGTTCCAGTTGCCTGCACATCCTAGAAGCAGAGAACAGAGCTGTTAGGAGGCAGCCTTGCAGGAGGCTGCGATCTACAGGGGTGTGGTGTGTGCTGCCGAACGCACAGGCTGTCAACTAGAGCATCTAGGTTCCCAAGACCGCAGAGAGGCAGAAGGATATCCAAAGAGAAGTTATTGCCTGGCCATTGCAGGTTAGGGTCTTTTAAGAGGTTCTGGAAACCTTCCAGGCACTTTTCCTTCCGGTCATGTGCACACTCAGGTTCCGGCTGTAGGTGTCTCATTCCAGACATAAGGCAGGGTAAACTTTGGGTCTAAGTTTTTGTGGGTAGGTTGGTGTTCCCATCCCTCCACTAGGAGTCCTTAGAGGGGGGCCTAGGCTAATATCTAAAATATATAAAGAGCTCAAGAAAGTAAGCACCAACAAACCAAATTCTTGAATGGCCAAGAAGCACTTAAAAAAATGCTCAACATTCTTAGTCATTAGGGAAATACAAATCAAAGTGACATGGAGATTCCATCTTACACCTGTCAGAATGCCTATGATCAAGAACTCAAGTGAAAGCACATGCCAACAAGGATGTGGAGAAAGAGGAATGTTCCTCCACTGTTGGTGGGAGTGCAAACTTGAACAACCACTTTGGAAATCAACCTGGCACTTTCTCAGAGAACTGGGACTAGCTCTACCTCAAGACCCAAAAGATCCCAAAAGATGTTCCACCATACAAGGACATTTGTTCAGCTGTGTTCATAGCAGCTTTATTTGGAGTACCCAGAATCTGGAAACAACCTAGATATGGCCCTCAACTGGAGAATGGATAAAGAAACTGTGTTACATTTACACAATGGAATACTACTCAGCTATTAAAAATGAGGAAATCATGAAATTTGCAGGGAAATGGATGGATGTACATAGATGTAGCTGATGGGCAGCTCAGACTTCATTTGAGTCCCCTGGGGCTGTCTTTGACATGGACTCTGGTGCCTGCTTTTCCATCACTTCCCCCTGGTGTGCCTGCCTCTCCAGGCCACAGAGGACATGATGTGCTGGGGTGTGGTAGTGGGGGCTCTCCTTCTCTGAGGAAGAGGGAAGGAGGGTGGGACTGATAGGGAAGGAGGGAGGGAGGGAGGGGCTATGATCAGGATGTAAAGTGAACAAATAAATTTAAAAATTTAGAAAACAAAAAGAAAATGCTGTATTGAAATCTATTTCCTTTTATGCTAATTAAAAATCTATTTAAAGACAGTCTACTCCGAAACAGAGTCAAAACAAAACCAAATGCCTAAAAATAAATTCCCTTTTAAAAAATTTCAATTACTAAAGCAGCGTGTTTTAAGCCACGCTGGAGCTGCCTCTCCTTACAAAGAGCTCACTTCTTAGCTCTCCATCTGACAGACTGTACCTTGGATTATTCTCTTTGGCCAAATTGGATAGTGTGATGTCCCTGACAACAGCACATGTCAATCTCAATTGGCAGCCAAGAGCATTTCACTTGTGACCCGCCTGGGCTTCTGATGTTCATAGAGGTTGATGCTATCCTGTTACTGGGTGTCTGATGCAATGGAACAGAGATCTTGTCCAAGGAAGAAGCATCCAGCACTTAAAAAAAGAAGAAGAACAAGCGGTCCAGCTGTGAGACTCTTCTGTGGTCTAGTTATCCACAGGGCACAGGACCTTCTTTGCTAAACTGCCGGGCTAGGTGAAGCAGGGTCCAGTGGGTATGTTCCAGCCCATATCTGCAGTGTTTTACCTGTAAGCGGGGACACAGCTCTACTCGTCTGGTCCCACAGTTACCTGTCACCAGTGAGTTTAGACGGTCAGTCCTCTTGGTGGCTCTTGGTTTGACTTTGATGTCAGAGACAAGTGTCAAGTAACCGGCTGTGTTATCTGGGAGCACACTGGTTCCTGGGGAAGGGAATTCACACATCAGTGCATGGTATGGGAAGGACTTTCTCCTCTCCAGTTTTCCCAGCTGCATGGAGAGGCCACTGTTGTCTTGAACAGGAAGGAAAGCAACAGTAAACTAAACGGTTTTCCCATTAGACACACAGCGGCACTACACACCCCAGAATTGTGAGTACAGTGTTTTGCTGTGTGCAAATGCTTGTTGGGCTGTCATTAGAGGTGAAGAGGGAAATTGGGAACCAGGTTCAGGAATTGAATGCGAGGCTCGTATAGAATGGTTGAATTCTGCACATGATGGCAGCGACGGGGGAAGGGGTGTGTGCAGACATCAGCCTCAAGGGACAGTGGGTGTTTCCGTTCCTCCTTCACCCCCTCAAAGGCAAGGACCCTTTGCAAGTACAAATGCATGTAGCAGACTGAATTTGGTCATTTTGAGGGTGTGTGCATATGGTGTAGCAACTAGCGATGAAATGATTGCTCCTGCAAGGAAATAAATCTCCTGCGGCCCCTTTAAAAGGCACAAAGGTTTGTGATTTAAGTGTGCTAATATGCTGATCTTTCCTAGAACATCCCAGGGTTTATTCAGAAGGCAAGTGATAAGGGGTGGGATGTGCCAAGACTGAAGCTCATGACATGCAGACACAGGGTGGGCTCCGTTGGCCGCAGCACAAGTGGGGAGCTGCGTTGTTGGGGATTCCAGCCTGCGTCTTTCTGTAGACGTTACCTCTTGTACAGTCAAGCCCCACTGTACGCAGAGGAAACCATTCTCACTTAAGTGAGCGTCAGCCTGGTAAGCGTGGCTGCCAGCCTAGGGTCCTTAGGCTTCATCCGTGCTGCACTTGAATGAGCTATTGACGAGGCATGGCTAGCTACACAGAGTAAAGGAACTAGGTAAATTAATAAATTCAATTGTCAAAATAATTCTCAGTATTCAAGTTCAAGTCCATGATTAAGTAGAACAGTGGGAAAGGACCTTTTGCATGGTGTCAGGTGGTGTACTGTGTATGTGTGTAGGTGTGTGTGCGTGTGTGTGCACGCGTGTGTGTATGTGAGTGCATGTGTGCATGTGTGTGTGGTGTGTGTAGGTGTATGTGTAGGTGTGTGTGTACACGCGTGTGTGTGCATGTGTGCGTGTGTGTAGGTGTGTGCGCATGTGTGTGCATGCGTGTGTGTGTGAGTGCATGTGTGGTGTGTGTGTACGTGTGTGTGCATGTGTGTGCACGCGTGTGTGTGTGTGTGAGTGTATGTGTGCATGTATGTGTGGTGTGTGTGTGTGTGTGTTGTGGAGGTGGGTGAATGGTGTTTCCTTCTTGTTTTTATTTTCTTAAAAGTGTGGCTATAGAAGGGGAAGTTAGGTGGAAGGAAAGAAGTTTTGGCAGATCCTTAACCTGTGTGGAATCTTAGTTCTCCTTTCCCCTTAACAACAGATCCCCAAACAAGACACTGTGGAACAGAGTTCCCAGGCTTGGGCCTAAAAAACAAATTCTGACAAGAGGCACTATCTGCTGAGGAGAACAACAAGGATCAGAGAAAAATCAGGGACAAATAAAATAAAGGAGGACGTAACGTAGGAGAGGTGTAGAAATGGGCGTGGCTGGCAGGGCTGTTGATCACATGATCCCAGATACAGACCTGTATGAGTGCCGCTGACACTAAAGGATGGAGGACACGCTGAAGCCCAGACTGCTCTGTCAGCACTTTCTCCAGCAAAACATCAGAGGGACGGTGTGCAGATGGTCAAAAGAATCAAGAAAGTTGTATGCAGTTTTAGTAAATATTCAGGTTCATTTCTTATTGTGACCGGGTTGAAGTGTGTGTGTGTGTGTGTGTGTGTGTGTGTGTGTGTGTGTGTGTGTGTGTGGCCATGACTGTTTTTCCTTCTAAGTGGGGAAAATGGATTTCACTGAGGGGCACAGCTTGCTTACCCAGATTCATTTGACGACGGAGTGGATGTGAGGTTTTCTTAGGGATTCACTGGAACCCGAACACTCATGTGAGCCTTTGTTTCAAAAACTGCACTGAAAGTTTGTAGGAGACCTCAGGTGCCACCATAGGGCCTAAAGAACAAATAGCCTTAAACAAAATGGAGTCAGTTCTCCTGCATAATGTCTTATAAGAATCAGAGACTGTACCCTTATCCCTGTGCTTGTCGTGGGCTTCCCCCACGTGTGCCCCACACCCCCAGCCAAGGCCATCAGCAAAGAAGTGCGAGGGAGTTGACTTTGATACTGACCCATGACCCTTCACACTCCGGGGCTGTCACTGTTTGTTTGGTTTATTCTGTCAGCTTCTGACACGAGAAGCCACATTGGCCCAGACCTCACTAAGCAGTCCAGGTCTGGAGCTAATGGCAGTCTTCTTGCTGCAGGTGACTAACTACTAGGGTTGTAGGATTGAACCCTGACACCTGATTCCAGTTTTTCACTCATTACGTTTTAAGCACAAGTCCTCAAACTGATCTCAGAGAATCTACACCTTCATGGCCCAGACAAAGACAAGCCCAAAGAAACAGACTCACCCACGTAGAGGTCACTACTGAGCATGCCCTGTAACAGAATTCGGTGTTGGATACACAGGGAAGGGAGTCAAGACTGATAGTACCCACCCCCATACACAAATGGTGTAGCCTTCCCTCAGCAATGTTTTGCCTCTCTGAACTTTTGGTTTTTTATTGATAAGTGCTTTGAAAAAATACCTAGGTCACACAGCTGCTGAGAAAATTAAATGAATATAAAGGTCCTTGTGTGCTTAGCAAATATGGAGTCCATTTTGGTCAGAATTTTCTTTGGTGAAAATGTGGAGTAGCATCATGGTAGTGAAAGACAGAGAGAGAGGTGGGCAGGGGAGGTTGATTTACCAAATTATTTTTTTCTATTTTCTTTTACTGAAAGTAGATCTTTTTAAATATAATGTACTCTGGTTATGGTTTTCCCCTCCTTCTTTGTCTCCAAGGTCCTCCCCACCTTAAATCCACACCCTTCTGTCTCTTGTTAGAAAACATGTGGGCATCTAAAGAATAATAAAATAAAATAAGATAAAAGAAAAGTAAACAAACACACAGAAGAAAAAGCACAAGAGACACATATAGATGCAGAGACATGCATATTTGCACACACAGGGATTCCATAAAAACAAAAACCAGATGCCACAATATATGCACAAAGAAACTGTAAGGTTAAAAAAATGCCTAACAAAGAACCTCCAAAGCTGCCATTGCGTTTGTTTTGTGTTGGCCTTCTACTGCTGGGTGTGGGGCCTGCCCCTCAGAGTAGTTTGTCTTCCCAGTGAGAGTTCACAGGAAAGAACTAATGTTCATGTCTGAGTAGTTATCAACTGGAAATAGATCCTGGGCTAGAGGTTGGGGCTTGTGTCTGCTTCTCTCAGTGCAGGCCCTGTGAGTTAGATGTGTGTAGGTCCTTCTGTGTTTCAAAGGCTTTGTTTCCTTGGTATCCTCCATCACCTCTGGCTCTTACATCCCTTATGCCTCCTCTCTTGCATGGTTCTCTGAGCCCCGAGGAGAGGGATTTGATGGAGGCATCCCATTTATGGTTAAGTATTCCAAGGTCTCTCATGCTCTGCACAGTGTCCACCTGTGGATCTTGGAATTTGTTCCCATCTGCTGCAGGAGAAGCTTCTCTGATGAAGGCAGAGCAAGGCACTGATCTACATGTATAGCAGAATATTGTTAGGAATCATTCTTGTGGCTACATTCCTTTAACATTTCCTGACCTATCTGGTTTCAGATTCTTGGCCACCCAAGCAGTGTTGGAGATGGGTTCCATCTCATTGAATGGGCCTTGAAACCAATAATGTGGCTGGTTAATCCCATAATACTTTTGCCACTACTGCACTATACTTGCTGCTCTACTGTAGACCTAAGAGCTTATAGCTGGGTTTGTGTTTACCTTTCTCCTTTGGTAGAGTACAGAGTACCTTCCAGAACCATGAACACTGGTTTGTAGGAGTGATGGCTCTATGTAAAGGGCCCTACCTTGTATTCAGCCCACAAATTATGTAACTGGCCTTAAATACAGCCATTTTTGTTCATCTATTTCTAGCTTTATTATTTACTAACTAAATTTGCTTTGTGCATCTTAAGCTAACATGGGAGCATCCAGCAGAGTAACTGCTGAGTTATTTCCCTTTGCCTCTGTGTCTGCCACATCCTCTCTAGTAAGGCACGTAGTGCCCCGTCGACACCACAATTCCTAATCTTTCTTTCTCACAAAGCATCACTCCTTGGGAAGATGAATGTTGGATTTTCTTCCCACCCTGAGCAGGCCTCGTTGTACCTCCCTACAGTTCCAACTTCATACTTTCCCAAGAGAAAACACATCAGGGGGCTTTTCCCGCCATCTTGCTCTGCACCCATTCAGATGTTTCTCCATGCATTGAATAGTAAACTCTTTGAAGGGAAGGCTTGGTATGTTTCAAGCCCTTAGCGTCCCACAATTTTGATATATAGTCACTATTCAGAGGACACTAACACGAGGAGATGAACAAACCAATGGCCAGAGCTATGAAGAGAGCCTCTCACTCATTTTGGCCTCTTCATTTTATAAAACTTTTCTGATCTCCTTATGCAGAGTGTGTTTGAGTAGCAGAGTCTGACTACCATGTATGAGGCCCTGACTGCCATACCCCGCAATGAAAACCAAGCAATAATCTAGTTTTTAGAAAGTTAAGCAAAGGTTCCACGTAGACCCACGTTCACAGCATGAATGTGCTCATCCTGTGGTTAGGGAGTTGACTGCCTGTGGAAATCACATGTCATGCAAGCATGTGGACTCAGGCTCAGACACATGTGTTAGCCAGCCTGAAATCCCAGCCACTGGGAGGTGGAGCTTGGAGCTGTTAAAGCAGAAGGTTCCTGAAACTATCTGGTGAGCTAGACTACCTGGACCAATCAACTCTGGGCTCAAGAGAAAAGTCCTGCCTCAATATATATAAAGGGGAGAAGGGCCAAGAAGGGTGCCTGACATCAACTTCTGGCCTTCACATGCCCATGCACACACATACCAATGTACCTGTGCATGCATGTATGCCCACACTCACGCAACTACACATAAACAAACATATTTAAAAGAGAAGAATGGCCATCAGATATGTGAAGTCTTAGCTACAGTTCCTGTTGCTGAGATAAGGAACACCAACAAGAACAAACGCATGAAGAAACGATTTATTTGAGCTGACTGACATGTCAAGGGTACAGTCCATTGGAGATGTCATGCCAACAAGAACCTAAAGAGTCTGGTCTGGTCACATTGCATCTGCAGTCAGGAAGCAGAGAGAAAAGAATGATGGTGCTTGGCTGACTCTCTTTCTCCTTTTTAATTGGTCCAGAACTCCAGTTCATGGAATGGTGCTGTCCACTCTAGAATGGGTCTTCCCATGCCAGTTAACTTAATCTGGATCATCCCCCACAGGTTAAGTGCAGAGGCTTGTCTCCCAGGTGATTCTAGCCCTTGCCAAATTGGCAGTCAGCAGGCACAGTGCTGAGTATCACTAGCTACCAGGAAAATGCACAGAAAGGCTGAACATCTGCTGGGATGCTATTTTAAAAATGTGGATAGATACAGGAGTAAAGCTCAATTGTGACAATGCTGCAGAGAGATGTAAGTTAGCTATATTGGGAAACAAAATGGAGGTTCCTCAAAAGAAATTACAAAGGGGGACCGAGAGATGGCTCGGTGGTAAAGAACACTTGGCTGCTCTTCCAGAGGACCTAGATCCAATTCCCAGCACCCACATGGTTGCTCACAACCATCTATAACTCTAGCCCGGGGGACTTGACACCTTCTCCTGGCTTCTGTGTGTACCAGGCATCCACATGGTGCACAGATATACATGCAGACAAAACACTAATGCACATCAAAAAACTACAAATAAAAACGAAACCATGAGTGGAATTGCCATATGACTGGTCAATCACACTGCTGAGTATTTATGCAAAGGTTTTCAAATAAAGATCCTCAGCTGCTATTAGCACTCCTGTACTCATTGCAGCACTCGATAATCCTCAAGACGTGAAAATAGCCTCTATCAGAGGACGAGTGGAAAAAGAAAATGTGGTGTGCACAACATGGAATATTAGGCAGCCTTTAATGGCAGAAATGACACACTTATATGAAACATAGGTAAACCTGTGTGACAGTGTGCTCTGTGGACTATGCTGGTCACAGAAACAGAGTTCCATCTAGTTGGCTCCAGCTTTCTGAAGAATGTGAAACCATTCCATGCATGGAAGCCGGAGCAACAGATGGTGGTACCCAGGGAAGGGAGTGGGGGAAACTGAGAAGGTGCCAATCAGATATACCTATTGTTAGTAACGCCACCCCGTCTACTTTAGAATTGTTCATAGTCTTAGGTTGGGGTGTGTATCTCAGTGGGAGAGTGCTCGCTGGCATGTGCCAAGGCCTGAATTTCATCTCCAGTCTCCTCGACACAATCCATCAAGGTGGTAGATTTAATGCTGCGTTCTTGCCCCATAAAATAAGAATCAGGAAATGAAAAACCTGAGACTTGATGCAAAATTAAATCGTGTCACAGAATAAGTGAAATGAAACTCCCTTTGCTGTCCGATTTGTTATACATTAAGACTGTTAAATTCTTCTTTCAAGGTTTTAAAGCATGTTTTTTTAAAAACATGGGGCTTAACAAGATTTATGGATTTATAAGCTTTTAACACTGGGGCCCCTGAGGAAACAGAAGCATATAGGACTGTGCCTGGTGAGGGGCAGGGACAGGAGTGAGCTAGCTGGATTGTGGTACCAAGTCTGACTGAGTACAGGCACTTATTTAACCACTAGGGAGACTCCCAACTTCCACCAGACCCTCAAAGGAGCCTCAGGCCCAAACATAATTAAAGACCCCTGCTTTGGTATTTCAATTCAAGCAAATGATGTTTCCTTCTTATTAAAATGTGACCCCATGTCTAATGACTCCTTCTGGAAGGGATGCTTTCATAGCTTTTAACAAGCGCCTCTTGTCACCAGTGTATCTGGAACAGTGCTTCGGAAATGTCTCAGGTGTTGGTTGAAATCTTCTGCTCACTTTTCAGAGTTATCAATGTCTTCCTCCTGATATCTCCAGCCTGCCTTCTGGTGGCCTGGTCAATACTTGAATGTGTAGCCATCCACCAGGAAAGGGCAGCTGGGAGAGCAACATGTGCCCCAGGCTGACTGTTGGCCTGGGTTAAATTTTGACTTCAACCATTGGTGATGTGCTCAGAGCATAAGACCAGATGTTAATGGTTTCCTTCCTGTGTTCCTAACAGCTGTGTTTAAAGGTGGTAACTTTTTGGTGGAGTTATCTGTTTTTTATTTTAATTTTTTATTTTTGTTATTATAATCTATTCAGATTATGTCCCGATTGTGTACTGTTAGCTCATTTACTTTTCTTTTTGCCACTTCTCTTTCTTTTCCTTCTTTTTTTTTTTTTTTTTGCATTTTTTTATTAATTTATTCTTGTTACATCTCAATGTTTATCCCATCCCTTGTATCCTCCCATTCCTTCCCACCCCCCATTTTCCCATTATTCCCCTCCCCTATGACTGTTCCTGAGGGGGATCACCTCCCCCTATATATTATATATATTTGCTCAACCATGTTCATAGCAGCCTTATTCATAATAGCCAGAACATGGAAACAGCCTAAGTGTCCCTCAGTAGAAGAGTGGATAAAGAAACTGTGGTACATATACACTATGGAATACTACTCAGCTATTAAAAACAAGGAATTCCCGAAATTTGTGGATAAATGGATTGAGCTAGAAATGATCGTAATGAGTGAGTTAACCCAGAAGCAGAAAGAATCAAATGGTATATACTCACTTATATCTGCATACTAGCCCAAGGGGCATGTCCCACGAAAGCCTTCACTTACCAGGAAACTGGGACAGAGGGGAAGGCATCCTATTGGGACTCTAAATGAGAGACGCATGGGAGAATAGCAAAATAAAAGGATACAGAGGGTCTTTTCCTTCTTTTAAGGCCTCTTCATCTGAAAGTGCTGGCACCTCCTCCTGCCTCTCCCTAATTTACTGTATTCCCACTTATAAATGCTGGGAGTCTTTGAAAAGGATAACTTCTTCTCCAGAATGTTACAGCAAGGACTCTCCGTTCGGGATTTATAGCCACTGGTTTAATTAATCATAGTTTCCAAACTTACAGGAAAGAGTATGTCTGTCCTGAAACCGTACAGACACTTTACCATGACTCAGTTCCTCAACAGCACAGGATGATGACCATGCAAAGCGTCCTATTTGTGTATCCCCTATAATCTAGAGACTGTTGGAAATATAAGAGAGGATGTGCATAAGCTATCTACAGATATAATGGCATTTTATGAGGGACTTGGGGATCCTCACACTTTGATCTTTCAGAAATCCTGACAGCAATCTCCAGCGGGCACCGGGAGACCTGGGCACAGTTCTAGGGTTACATATATTGTACAACCAATGACCACAAATTATCTTTGTAGTGGTTATGGATACATTCTTCCTGCTCAAGGAAGCACCGGGCAGCTTCCATTGTAGTGCTAGTCTGTGTGTATGCTGCGTGTGTTGGGCCAGGTATTCATCGTAGCAAAGTTTTGTTCTCTTGGTTGTGACTGGAAAAGGTTTTACTGACAGGAAATTTACTGGCTCTTTTTAAACATTATATATTCCTTATTCCCTTTCCTTTGATCTTTGCCAGGACTGAACTGGGAAGTCATTCATAACCTCTATATTCTTATGGTCAGTATTGGCTGCGAATTGGCCTCAGGCTCTGGGTAAGGAGCAAGGTCTTAAAGGCTGTGACTATCTTTTTGCCAGAAAAATTCCTCTGTCTGTCTCTCTCTATCTGTGTGTGTGTGTGTATGTGTGTGTGTCCGTGTGTGTCCGTGTGTGTCTGTGTGTGTCTGTGTGTGTGTATGTCTATGTGTCTGTGTGTGTGTTCAAGTGGATGGATGTACATGTGTCAATGTGTGTGTGGAGTCCAGAGGACAACATTCAGTTTGGACAATGTGTCACAAGCATCTTATGAGTCGGGACAAGTATACCATATATTCACTATAGGAGAGATGCAGCATGGGCCAATTGGAATGCTCTATTATATTTTCAGTTTTCTGTACGTCTATAGTGATTCAGAAATAATGTTTGTATTAGCCAACTGTGGATGGTGGCAAGTCCCGTCCCCCGAGCATTCGCGAGGCTGAGGCAGGAGAACCACAGTTAGATCAAGATTGCACATTGCAGCTCTCCTAGGCTACAGGGTCAGACTTAGATTCAGCAGTCTCCACAAAACTCGTTTTAAGTCATTCTGAAGTTCTGTGCTCAGGTGACTGGGAAACTAAAGCCGGTAAGGGAATCAACTGAGAGGCTGGCTTTAAGTGTTAGAACTTATTGTGGGAGGGCTGGTGCTACAGTCAGACCTAATGCTTGGGCAGGGGAGGGGTATGTAGGAGAGAGTTCATTCAAGGCTCAGTACATTAAGTATTTGCCTTATGCCTTTAGGGTAATACTCAAGTCTTCGAGAGGCAAGGTGTCTTTGCCAAATAGTGCAGGAGTTAGGCTGGTCTCCAGAATGGAAGTTAACTGAACCCAGAGTTTTCTTACGCCTTTGTATTTCATTTTTTTCTCTTCTAACCTTTGTCCTAGTTTGCTTTTTGTTACTATGATAAAAAAAAAAAAAAACTGACCAAATACAACTCTAGGAGGAAGGATTTATTTCCTCATACATTTCCAGGTAATAGCCAGTCACTGAGAAATCCAGGCAGTAACTACAGAAAAGGCCATAGAGGCCACAGAGGTATGGTGCTTCCTGGGTTGCTCCCCAGGCCTGCTCAACCTGCTTTCTCATACAATGCAGGATCAGCTGGTCAGGAGGGGCACCACTTACAGTGGGCTGGGCACTCCCATAGCAATTATCAGTCAAGAAAATTTCCCATAGACATTGCCCACAGAGGGCAATTTCCCAACTGAGAGTCCCTCTTCCAAAACAACTCTAGTTTGTATTGAACTGACAAAAATCAACAAGCACAACATTGTAGTACATTGGTAAATGGAGAGCGAGAGAGAAAGAGAGAGAGAGGGAGAGAGACTGAGACTCTGTCTTGTTGGCTTGAGATAACTTCTTGAGCTGTACCCAGGTTTCTATGGGTAAAGGCTAGGGAGGGAAGACAAACTTTCTTTCTCAGAGTAGGGAAAGCTGGAGATGGCCCAGGTTCCTGGTCCCTTAAGACAGAGCTCGTAGACTGCAGGGATGTTGTCTTCTGGGAATAGTTGTCCCCTTCACTCGTGAACTTGAACTTTCCTTTGGTGGAGCGTGGTGCTCAGCAGAGCCTCTCTCTGCTTCTCTGCTTTCCACTATGTGACCATTTTTTCATGAACACTCTGGAGCATAATGTCACTAACTTTGTCCTCAGAGAAGTCACTGTCTCAAAGATAAGCTTAGTCAGTAGAAAAATAGAAATATAGCAGCAATGGTAAACGCCAGCATCAAGAAACACATCCCTATGAGGACCCCTGTTCATAGTAGTGATATTATTTTAATCACCTAAGTACCATGCTTCTCTTTAGGGAACATTAGGTTATTGAGGTTGGTGGACCTGGAGGGGAAGACACACTACAGCATTATACCATGAATACAGAATATAATTCCTACAGAGGCTCAGGAGGCATTTGGTCCCCAATTCTCTGGAGCCTCTTATATTAAATGAAAGGCACCAGGCATTGCAAAGACAAGCTACACCTGATCTTTCATATGTGGACCATATAAAAGGTGATGGCATAGACACTGAGAGTAGAGCCATGTCAGCAGGAAGTGTAGGGAGAGGGAGGATGGAGGAAAGGTAGCTGGGTAGGCTCTAAGAAACCATTAGACAGAAACAAACTCTGCTGAGGCACAGCTGGATGACTGTAGAAATCAGTGCTGTGCTGTTGGCTGTAGGCACCATCAGTACTGTGCTGTTGGCTGTAGGCATCATCAGTGCTGTGCTGTTGGCTGTAGGCATCATCAGTGCTATGCTGTTGGCTGTAGGTATCATCAGTGATGTGCTGTTGGCTGTAGGCATCACCAGTGGTGTGATATTGACTGTAGGTAGCAGTGATGTGATATACTCTTCCAGAATGCAAGAAAGCCAACTGAAGATGTGGCTCAGCAGTTGGGAGTACGCACTGCTCCTTCAGAGGACCAGTGTTTTAGTTCCCAGTGCCAATGACAGGCAGCTCACAACCAAAGGATCTGATGGCCTCTTCTGGCCTCCATGGACACCCATACCCATGTGAACATGCCTACACACAGACACATAATTAGAAAAAACACAAATGTTGATGGAAAAAAGGAAAGGAAAGCAAGATGAAAGAAAAGAGTTCAAATTCTTTTACCATAAAAACTAGTAGCTACTTGAGAAATAAGTACGGTTAACCTGGTTTAAGTGGTAACGGTAAGTTGCCAAGTATAATTAACTTTAGGTGTGTATTCTCTGAGTCACATTGTTTCAAATTCTACTGTCCCCTAAACCCAAGACCTACGGGAGGTTATTTCTTCCACACTTACGTCAGCCTTTCCCATCATGCTGTCATGTCTTAGGTGCTGGGCCAAGTTTCAGTTTGCAATCATGAATGCTTATAAGGCAGGAGGCCAAGCTTCCCTAAATTGTTCACTGAACCTCATTGTAAATTTATATTGAACTCTTAATGGTGAGAGCATTTAAAAAATTGGAGTTTCTGAAAGGTGATCTCATTTTAGATTTTTTTTCCTCTTCTACATTCTGAGTTAAACCACATTATTTTTTTAAGGCCTTAGTTAAGTCAGAAGCCTGGGAGTATAATTGTGATTGAATTTACTTTAATGATTGCAAACAGGAAGGAGAGGATCATTCTTTCAGAAAATGGCCACTGGATCTGCTATTGGCCTCCACCATTCTGCCAACCTGGAGGTGACTAAGACATGGGAGAATGAAAACAGAAACCTGTAGAGTACCTTGTCATCAGTATTAAACCACATAGTAACTTACCTGAAAAGTCAGTGGCTTATAATGAGAAATGCCCCAAATCATTGCAGTGGCTGAGAGTCAGCACACAGGTGGTGGTGTGGTCAGGCTTAGTTGAATGGTTCTTAGAGGTTACTGACAGCAGACACTCAAAGCTTCCACATGGCAAGGGGACCAGCTTCCAAGAGCGTTCCCATGGCATCAGTTGGAGGCTGCAGTTCATTCCCACATAGACCTGTCCATATGGCTGCTTGTAACATGGCATCTGGCCTCCCCCTGAACAAGAATGAATGATGCAGGGGGTGGGAGGCAGAAACAGCAACATCTTTTATGACCTAATCCCATAAGTGATGCATCAATACCTCTGCTGAATGCTTTCGGTTAGAGTTGCCAACCCTTGTATAATATGGAGGGAACACTGCAAAGATATATGTAATGAGAGAAGGAGCTCATTGGGGAAGACTTTCAAAGCTATGGCAGTCTACCATGCAGAAACTGGAGTGCTCAGTATCTAAGATAGGCAATGAAGAATCATGAGAAGAAAGACCCAGATGTTAGTCAAGGAATTACTTGCAGACACAGGGACAGAAAGAGTACAGGACCACGGAATAACTACAGGGACAGAGCATCTTCTGGTCAGAAGATGGAGGGCAGATGCACATATGGGCTCATAGCAGTTGTAACATTAATGAGGTTTGTGCAGGCTCGAGCTAGACCCAAGCCCAATATGAAGAAGGGATGTAGGCATGCAGTCCCACCCCTGGTCACAGATGCCGTGGCAGTTGCTAGTGTGGGAGATAGAGTTTCCTTTAAAAGTGTAGCTTTCGGGAAGTTGACTGTGCTCCATCAGAAGGCCACACACCCAAGAATAGTTATCCATTACAAATTAGACATGATGGGTTAAATAAAAAAGGGACATAGAGTTGTGTGAATAGGGAAGGGCTGTAGATCTGGGAGGAGCTTTGGGGAGAGGTTGAATATGACCAAAACATGTTGTAGGAAATTCTCAAAGAATGAGTAAATCAGATTTTTTTTAGTGGGGAGGAAAAGTAGAGGCAGGTGCTGGGCACAAATGCTAAATCTGGTTGAGTGCAGGGACTTGGAGATCTGTGTAGGGATTGGCCATGCTGAAATCCTGGAGTCCTTCTGCCGCCATTCTGATTTTGCAAAGAATGAAGGTATGGTTGTTGGCTGTGTTCCTTTCAGCCTTGGGGGCCGTTGGTACTTTTCCATTGAGCCATCATGGAGTTTTGTAGAAGTTGCAGTGGGAGATCAGCATGAGAGGCTGGGTTTGAGGACTCCAGTGGATGTTCCCACACTGTGGCATCAATCGCCACTGCACATTCTTGGTACACCACTCCATTTAAAACATGGTTTGTTGTAAGCTATGAAAAGATTTCCTCAGTGCATTTGTAATATCACTCCTGATTTAGAGTAAAGTGGTGTCTCCTACTGCATGCCTCTCATCAGAAGAACTAGAGACACTTCTGTAATGTCTATAAAATACTGCGCATTCAATCTGGGAATGTTTTCTCAGGCCTTACTTTTAAGTGCTTCATGCAAAGTGCCTGAGCAGATCCAACTTTAACTTCCTATTTCCTGTGATTACTTGTCTTGGTAGCCATGGTTAGGAACTGTCACATCCTAGGCGGCTTAGCTCCCCTGCCTGCCTCTGCTCTATCCTGGCACATACAGACCTTGGAATTCTATAAAGAGTAAAAGCTGTGGGGCTGGAGAGGGTGCTCAGAGGTTGGGAGCTCTTGCTGCTCTTCTGGAATTGGAGTTAAGTTTCCAGTACTCCCTTGAAGTGTCTCAGGACCTCCTGGACCTCAACTTCAGGGAGATCTGATGCCCTCCTCTGGCCTCCCTGAGCACATGCATGCATATGCACACATATGTACACACACACACACACACACACACACACACATTAATAAATAGTAAAATCTCTTTTTAAAAAGAAGAGCACTATCTGGAGGGAGAAGAGGAAATTGTATGATCACTGACTTCTAGTTCCTCTTAAGACAACACTAGGTTGAGGGAAACTGGACGCTTATATGACATCATATGAAATACGGCATTTAGCAAATTCTGCACAGGTAACCCCAGGAGTGGTAAAGATTGCTGAAAGAATGAACTTAAGCCCTTGAGGTCAAAGTTTTATTATAATATTCTGCTTTAAATTTGAAAATTTAAATACAAATGCCACTAGTAAGATGTGATGGTTATACGTCACACTAGAAATCCTTAAACAATTCCCGTATAGTCTGTGAGTAATTTTCTCTCATGCTTCTCATTCTGAAAACAAAAAGAAAGTCTAGTTGATAGCTGTGAGATAGAGTGCAGTTTAGGAAAGAGCTGGGAAAGAGAGGGAGATGGGAGGGGTGAAAGAAAGAGGGGAGAAGAAGGGGAAGAGGGGTCAGGAGAGAAAAGGAGGAGAGAGGTGAGGAGAGCAGGAAAAAGGAGGAGAGAGGAGCATGGGAAAGGAGGGGAGAGGAGGGGAGAGCAGGAAATGGAGGGGAGAGGAGAGGAGAGCATCAGAAAAGAGGGGAGAGGAAAGGAGAGCATGGGAAAGGAGGGGAGAGGAGGGGAAAGCAGGGAAAAGGAGGGTAAACTAGAGTGGGAGAAAGGAAGGAAAGAGGGGAAGGAAGGGAGGAGAGGAGCAGCGAGTGGGGGAGGAAACAGGAGCAAGAAAGGAAACAAGGGAAGAGAAGAAAATGGGGCAGAGTTTACATTTTTATGAAGTTATTTAATAAATTATTGAGTCCTAAATGTCCTCATGTGTAAAATGGAGCTAAACGTCTAGTTATTTATCTAAAGATTTTCCAAACACTTAGGTTGACTGACCTTCTTAAACCTATGTAGTTGTTTGTTTAACTGGAGGCATGATAGTAGTGGTAGGGTCTATGACATAAATGGAACTTATTTGTTGCAAAAAGGATGACATTTCATATAAAAATGAAATTCATCGGTATTTTTAAATAGTTCTTGGAGTGCTCTTGAGGGTGGGAGGGTCATCTCTGGCTCTGAGGTGCTGGCCACAATCAGCAAGCGTCTTTGCAGTGAAGGTGACGTGTTGAGTCTTTTCCAAAGGGCAGTTTTTTTAGCTCTCTGCTGGTCTGTAAAATGCAGATTTCTGTTAGCATTGCTTACTACCTAAGTTGTAAACACTGTCACCCTTAAGCCACAGGAATACTGGCTAATGTTGGGGTAAAAAGAAGCATCTGGCTGGCCCCAATATCATAAGTAGCTTAGAGATAAGACTGATGAGATGGCTCAGAGGGTAGAATACATATGGCTCTTACAGAAGACCTGTGTTCAATACCCAGCACACATGGTGGCTCACAACCACCTGTCAATCAAACACCTTCTGTTCTCTGCAGGCATACACAAAGTGCATATATATATATATGTATATATATGTGCATATATACACATGTATGCATACACGCATATACACCTACATGTGTGCATATACACAAGCATAGACTTAAAATAAAAATAAATAAAACTTTATATATAGAAAAGAATTTCCTTTCCATTCACCTCTGGCCCAGCCTTGAGGTTCGAGGCTGGTTATTCCCACAGCCCTCCCATTAAGAATACAAGGAGGCTGTCCGAGATCCAAGGAGAGGCATCTGTGTTGATGGACTCTCGAGGAGAAAATGCTCCTTTTGTAGGTTAGACAAGAAACGTGCAATTATAACTAAGATACATTGCAGTCCGTTGTTATAATGCACAGCCCTTCTTACGCTATTGTGTGGCTCTGAGTCCTCTTTCCAGCCTTGTTTCCTGATATTTCCTGCCAGATAGCCAGAGTATCTCCCACTGCTCTCTGAAAATAGGAAGTATACATTTTTTTTATTTGGCACCATGCTTTTTCTCCATCATCTTTGCAGGCTAGAATCCTATCCAAACACTACTAAATTAATTTAAAAGTCTCTTCATTAGTCTTCTCCAGCTAGAAGGAATTGCTCATTTCTTTGTACAGCTAAAATAGTTTATAACTTCCTTTTATTGACTTGGTCATGCCCATATTCTATTAGGTCAAAATAATTAAATATGATCATGACTATTTAACAGAAGAGAAGTGGGCAAGTGAGTAGAGTGACTTTGTGATGACATCACACTGTCAGCTGCTGGGAGGACCTGAAGGAAATAGGAATAAAAACAAGCAATGAGCAACCTCTCAAATGGTGTGAAATAAAGAATATAAATGTTAGCTGAGTGCAGGAGCACATGTCTGTGACCTCAGCACTTGGGAGGACTGTGACTTCAAGGTTATCCTGGGCTACATAGTGAGTGAGGTTCAGGCTAGCCTGGGCTACATAGAAGGGCTAGTCTTCAAAACAAAACACAAACCAACATGTTCTATTTAAAGCCTGTTTGTCAGCTGTAGTTAAGTTGACACCGTGAGCATAGCAACAAATCATAACATTTTGCAGGTTTTCCTGCATGCTGGAAGCAGCCACACGCATGCTCGCCCAGATCGCAGAGGTGGGAGTTTCGGGATGGCAGGGCAGATGGAGTGGACTGGGACAGGTGAGACCTGCTGCCCCCGCAGAGGTCAGCGGCCGCACATGGAGACCCGGTGTTTGTTTCTGCAGGCAAACAGTGCTGTTCAGGGTTTGAAAAATGGGCTGTGGGTGGCCTAGCGGTACTGAGATCCTTCCTTTCCTGGGTGCGTAATTTGGAGTTTCACTTATACATTGGTGCCGTATGGAAGAAAATCAAGCCCTCCACTAGCTCTCCTCTGAGAGTTCCGTATGTGGAAATGGGCTAAGATAAAGGACGTTGGCAGGAGAAGTTGGATCTCAGAAGCTGAAATCACAGAGGGAAATGGTGAAGATGCATAAGGAGAAACCATGTGACTTCACGCATGTGAAGGATCCACTGTGTACGTAGAGAGGGTTAGAACCCTGGCCGCTTCCTTTCCTTTCTCTGTTCCCCCGGTGTCCAAGAGAAGGTGAGGAAGCCTCCTTTGGCAAGGATTGGCTCCAGAATGTTCTGAAATACTGCAGGCCCAAACCATTTTCAAACCCCGAACAGCACTGTTTGCCTGCAGAAACAAACACCGGGTCTCCATGTGCGGCCGCCGACCTCTGCGGGGGCAGCAGGTCTCACCTGTCCCAGTCCACTCCATCTGCCCTGCCGGTCCCAAACTCCCACCTCTGCGATCTGGGTGAGCATGCGTGTGGCTGCTTCCAGCATGCAGGAAAACCTGCAAAATGTTATGATTTGTTGCTATGCTCACGGTGTCAACTTAACTACAGCTGACAAACAGGCTTTAAATAGAACGTTGGTTCATTATAGTATTTTCCATCTGTGTTTTTTTTTCTCTCTCTCTCTTTCTCACACTAACACCAAACATTTGAAGAATACCACCACAAAGGCTTAGTTGCTACTTCTAACCACTTACATTAATGATTAGCTTAAAAATTAGATGCTAGAAATGAGCAAAAACAATAAACAGTGATTTTATTTATTATTTATTTATTTATTTTAAGAAACCCCTTCTGCTTAAGCAGGCAGTCAGGCAGTTGAGGGTTGCTTTTCTTGTACCACTGTCTCTCCTGATTTGTCTGCTATAGCTGCTGAAGCTCACTCCCTACCCCCACTCCAAGCAGAAACCCCAAGAAGCTCAGTCCTCCACAAGTTCCAGGCCAGGGCCAACTGCCCCTAATGCAGTGCCATCTAGAATCCCAACCATACAGTAAGTTCAGCTGTGGCATTTGTCACTCTGCTCTTAGCTGCCGTCCTGCCCCTCTACCCTACCATGCACTGAGCGGAGGGGCTGACAGTGCCCATTAGTAACTTTTAATGCCCAAGCCACATTAAGGGCCTTGATTGTATTTTAAATCATGTCTTAGGTTGGTTTGCACTTGTCATGGAAATGCCGAGCGACAATACAAGCCTCCAAAGGCCATTCCTGTGATGCTTTAACTTTGGTAGCTTTTTGTGACACCATAGATTTTTAAATTCTAAAGAAATTTGATTTAAAAAAAAATAAAAATGGCCTTCTTAATGCTTGTTTTTTTTTTTTTTTTTTTTTTTTTTTTTTTCCAATCCTGGGCATGTGGGTCTCCCTAGCTGTTTTCGAGTTGTTTAGGCTTTCGCTGCAAATGTTTGGACATCAGCTCCGAACATCGTGTCAGAGGAACATTCTGCAAGTGTTATCTCCTTGTTCACAGGAATCCGAAGTGGACCTAGGATAGAATTGTTTAGCGATGGGAACTGAAATAGCAATAAAGAGGGATGGCCAAATTATGTAAAATCAGAGCGCATGAATAATTCAGCGCTCGCTTGAGTGTGATTTTTATTTTTAATGTTAAATAATACTAGCATTTCCATGAACTAATAACACGGGGACTCACCAACTGGTAAGCTTTTTGTTGGGGTCTGAGAAGATGATAAAAAGGCAAGGGAGGAAGCCTGGGCCAAGGAGCCATCTTTTTAAGTGGTGTGTGTTCAGTGAGCACTTGACCTGCCTACCTGGGTTCTAATTCCGCATTTTATTCAAGTTTCTCAAATGAAGCTGAGAGAAAGCTATCCGTACGTGTCTTCCTTTCCTCATTACTGGCAACAGCTACAATGTCTTCTGAACTCTCCTCTCTTTTGAATCACAGAATGTGAATCTATTATTCTGTGTACACTTAAATATTTAAGATGAGTAGATGTTTGCTCCTGTGTTTCATGGAACAAATGATATTAAGATATCTCAGGGTCTCATGTAGCCCAGGATGCCCTTAACTCTGTGTGCACTCAAGGGTGGACCTGAATTCCTGCCTCTGCCTCTGTACTGCTAGGATTGTAAGTGTGTGCCACCCTGCCCAGACCTTTGTATATGTGTGAGGCAACTCTGTTGCCAACTTAACTGCATCTCCATCCCATGATTTTCTTTATAGTAATGTACAACATATAACCCAAGTGTAGTGTTACTGCAGGAAAAAATGAAGGCCTTGGTAAGGAACTTACTTTAATCCCAAGCAAGAGTTAATGCTAGGAATTTTTAAAAAATTATCCCAGCACTTGGGGAGGCAGAGGCAGGCAGATCTCTGTGAGTTCAAGGCCACCCTGGTCTACAAATCGAGTCTAAGACAGCCGAGGCCTTACAGAGAAATCCTCTACGGAAAAGAAAAAAACTCAAGGATCATGAAACATTTCAATAAATTAAGAGACGATGAAAAAGGGACAAATGTGATGGGCTTGGGAGAGTACAACAGAGTGACAGAAATTTTATACTCATACAGAGAATGAAATAATGCAGATTTTATTGTTTGGCCTTGGTGCTAAGGATTGATCCCCACGTATCTGCATGCTCAGCCCATACTCCACCGAGGGGCTATGCACACATCTGACTCCACTGTGCAGCTTTTAATGGTCTCTTCTAATAGAGTAACATGGTAATTAATCCAGGGACACTTCTGTTAAGGAAGACATCAAGAAGCTTTTAAAAGAAAGAGACACTCACTGTGTAAAACAAGCACAGTGCTCCCAAATCACTTGCGCAGATGCACTTACGGGAGCTGTGAGAGAACACAAGTTACTACAATATGTGCAACCTCAACTGTCTTTTTTCTGGTTTTTAAACCTTAATATGTCGAGAAAAATACAAGACATTGCATAACCCAGTGATTGAAAATGTTTGAACAAGAGTATGCACCAGAAAAATAACGATACCATAGGGCAAAGCTTTGTCGAGTGCCCGGTGGTGGGAGCATCACGGTGGGCGGGGGCGGGGGCTCACAAGGCAGTGCGATCACTCATTCACCACATTGAGCCTCCAACGACTCCTGTTGGGAGTGTGTAATTGGTAGAGGTAGGAGCCATTGACTGAGCGTGTGAACCTGTGAGCGCAGGACTGACTCAGCATTGGGAGGAAATGCGTTTCTAAACACACAACAGAAACGGGAAAGTGGGATCCAGCAATGTGATTTCCTGTGGGTTTCAGATAACCCAGGCCTTTCGTTTTAATTAAAGGTCAGTGGTGAACACTGGACAATTTCTAAGGAGGCTTGAGGTTGAGAAAGACAGTTTGTTCATGCAAATAAACACCAAAATCAGTCATCACGCGCCTTATAAAATAGTGTCACTGCCACAGGCATGTGCCGGGGCCTCGGCAGTTAGAATCAGCCTGAGTCACCAGGCAGTGACTCTGCAGCCCCGTGCTAAGAGCACCAGTCTTAAGGAAGGGAGTTGGGAGGCACTCAAGAGCTAATGGACACGGGTGAGCCCTCAATGCAAAGACATGCATTCTTTGGTCTGTAGCAGAAGTTATGTCATAATCAACTGCAAAGTATTCCCAGAGGCACCACCTTCATGCCCAGTCACGCTCCAGAGGCTTTAGCATACGCAGTGACGACTCGTGGGGACAGGAGCAGAGCTGAAGTGAATCCATGCCCTCTTCTGCTCATCTGCCAGAAATTACACATGAGATTATTTATAGTGAAGAAGAGGCATCTAAGTAAGAGGTTTTTAAAATATGTATTTTTTTTATCAGTGTGTAAGTGTGTGTGTTCAGATGGGTGTCTGCAGCACCAGGTGAGAGCATGGGATCCCTTGAAGCTGGAGACACAGGTGGCTGTGAGCTGCCAAATGTGGGTGCTGGGAACCGAACTCCTGCCTTTTAAAAGAGCATCAAACTCCCTTAACCACTGGGCCTTCCTTTCACCCCCAAGAGAAATTTCTTAATGGGGAGAAAATAGAAAGAGGATTTGTTTCCGCCAAATTCTTACTAGGCCAAAAGATGGAATACCTGTTAAACAGTTTAAACTACATCTAAACATTTCAACTACACATTTCCCGTTATTTTCATTTACTTATACAAAGGGAGAAAGTGGTTATCACAGACTGGTTCTGCTAGCATCCCAGAGTTTGATAAAAGGAGCAGAATAGAGATTTCAAATGTGCATCCAGCTTTCATTAATGATGATCGTTAGCCCCATTCTGAACTATTGACAAAATGTTATAACATTCTTGAAAGCAGGGCTTGTATTCTTTTAAATAAAGAACTAGTTAATCAGAGTCTCATTCTAATGAAAATGACCTAATTCTGCTGCTAAGTGCTAACTTAGAAAAAAAAAGGAGCTAAAAGATTATTTGCAAAAATGCATATCGATTCACATAAATCAATGTTAGAGCCTGATTGAGGCACAGATTCCCCTGGAGTTTCTGAAATGCCCTCTATCTTCCCTGTGCAATAGGAGAAACTGTTTGCCTGCATTTTGATAACCAACATGGAAATTAGATATTAATATATACAGGGAAAGACAGAGACAGAGAGAAAATACTTCACAGCCCAAGAAGGCAGGAATTGTGCCATTACTCACAAGTGGCAGTGTCATGAGTAGCTTACTCTGTCATCCCATAACAAGTGCAGATCTGTCCCTGGGCCCAGGTGACAGCGGGTTTAAAGGACAGCTCTACCAGCCTTGTTACATTTAAGTGCCTGTGTGTTTTGTCTCAAAAACGGAAGCCTTTGTAATCTGTTCCTGTTTGCTTTCACACAAATGTTGCAAATAAACAGAGAGCCATGTGAAATCATCCCCCCTTTTTTTGTTTAAAGCTTAAGAAATAGTACATCATAATTATTTTTGTAAAAAAGAGGCAGATTTTCATAAGCTGGTCAGGGTTGATTGTTTTAAAATCCTCCTTAGTCTCTCAAAAAACAAAAACAAAACAGAACACTCTTCTTTATCAGCCAAGGTGCCAGCAAAGCCAGGTGACCTCCAGAGAGACTTGATGACCTTCAGAGTTTTCAGGAACATGTCACCTTGCAATTGCCAACATTTGTCCACAGCATGTGTCTCCACTGTGCAGGACACAAACATGAATCTGGGCAGTCTGTCTCCTACTCTGCAAGCTAACAGTTCCTAAGAACCATCTAGAAATCAACTAGAGAGTCAGGTGTTCCGTTGTTCTGTGAGTTCTGCCTTACCAGCTTGCTTGCTTGGTTTCCTCAGGTTGTTACAGAAGGACACAGAAGCGGAGAGGGCCATATTTGTGTATGGAGAGGTGATCTGCTTGCGCTGGGGATCCAGGGGGGTATGTATGTGGACCATCTTGTTTCTGCTTGCTTGAGTTGGATGACTTGAGGTCTTGTGAACCATGGCAGTGTGTGTTAGCAAAAGGAAAGCAAAAGCCCCCAAATGAAACATTAGCGGACCCACTTGATGGAGCCCATTCAGCATGTATTCATGTGGTGAGATCTCTTTCTGGGCATTGAGAAATAAGGCTGTTTTGAAAGCTTGTGAATGAAGCATATATTATCTGCTTGGAAGAAAGCTGATGCTCTTGCAGAGAAAAAAAGCTAAGAATGTTTGCCAAATGTCTCCATTCTTGCTCTCTACCAAGGACTGGGGCAGAGATCGAAAGATTATTATTCCTGATTTCCTTTTCTGGGATGTCTTCTTAATGTTGGCCAAAATAGTGCATTGTAGAAACTTAACAAATATATTCTGAGTGGAAGAATGGTCATATTAGACAGCATAGAAATTCAAGTAGTCGGCTGTTACTCTCCTCCATGAATCCACTGCCCACAGTATGGGTGTGTCTGTTGCTTGCTTGGGGGCAAGATGCTGAGTTAGTGACATTGCTTATTGAGATTAGCTTGGGTTTAGGGTGCAAGTGCTTGGTGTACAGTGTTAGATGCAAGTGCAGAATTGTTTTCTTTAGAATTTACTTACTGCTTAAATTTAGGACAGAGATCAAATGTATGGAACCCATTCTGATAATGTGTTGATCTTATGAACACATGAAATGAGGGTGCTTTACTTCTGAAAACATCCCAAACCCTTTGCTACAGACAACCTAGGAAGCACCTAAGGTGTGCACAAAACTTCTTGCTTGGGGACCCACTTCCGTATTCCTCTTGTCACTGGTGATTCTCTTTCCTCTGGAGGAGGATGCTTTCTCATCTACAGAATGCCACTACTCTTGTGTGGTTTGCTCTAATATGGAGAAAATGGATATTAGCACAGAGCCATGGCTTTAAAGATGAGGGTGCCCCAGGTCTTCTTCATTGTAGCTTTCTCTGCCATCAAATGAAGATAACGATGGTCACACACACACACACACACACACACACACACACACACACACACACACACACACACTTCCCATGACCACTAAAAAGATAACGTGTGAATAGTTTTCAGCCAATTTAACCATGACTTAGCTTAACTTAGCCTGTTTCCAAATACTTAGTACTCTATAAGAAATCCTCTCACGTGATCTATAACTGAACCTCACCAGCACCGTGACATCCCAGGATCCATCCTGTCCACTTGTTTCAGGAGAAGAGTTGCAGGTCACCCCTGCTCAAAGCTTAGGCACTGAAGCATTTTCTATTTTGGGGATGTCAGTCCTGTGACAGGGCTTCTGTTGTTTTTAAATTACATTTCTTAAGCTTACAATCCACAATGTGAGTGATAGGCCCTGGTGATATTGATATAAAAATTAAAACTGTCAACTTGTATTAAGGTTTAATCACTGGCTAAGGCACATGAGCCAGTTTCTATGTGGGCTCTCCTAGTGCACCTTTTTTTTTTTAATCTATAGATCTGAGCTACAAAAGCATGTCCATCTCCTTTCTTCTTTCTTTCTTTCTTTCTTTCTTTCTTTTCTTTTTCTTCTTTTCTTCTTTTCTTTCTTTCTTTCTTTCTTCTTTCTTTTCTTTCTTTTCTTTCTTTCTTTCTTTCTTTCTTTCTTTCTTTCTTTCTTTCTTTCTTTCTTTCTTTCTTCTCTTATTAACAGATCCCTTAATAGTGTATGTAGGACAAGGGCAGGAGAAGGGATCAGTGGTGCCACTTCAGTGTAGGGCGGATGGGATGAGTGGGAGTCGGTGACCTTCCATGAGCCATCTCGTTTGACCTTTCACACAGTGGTGCACTGGCATCTTCATTACTTAGAAGTGGAGTCTTAGGGAGAAACACCAGTGGTTCAAAGTCATTCTCCCAAAGCAAAACTGGATCCTAGTCTCCTTCTAATATCTACCTGTATGAATATTGCCTCCGTTTTTGTAATCTCTAAGATAATTATAATTTGTTTAACATTAAGGACTAAATAGTCAGGAATAAGTGGTAAATCGTATATGCATATGTATATATTTCCATTAAAATATAAGCTTGTAATTATACTTCTAAAAGAAACTAAAAGCTTTTCTTTTTATTTTCCTACTGGTTTTGAAATTTTCATGGATGAGTACTATATTTACATTATTTCTATTTTTCCCTCTCCCCCTCTAAATCTTTCCATTCTTCACACTTCCTCATTACATCTTCTTTATTTTGACACCCGCGCACATCCCCGCATGCATGTGTGTGTATGTGTGTATGTGTGTGTATGTGTGTGTGTGTGCATGCATGCACATGTACATATGCTTAGGGTTTATCTCATTGGATTGAATAACCCATGGGCAGCCTCTTTCCTGGAGAAGACTGAATCTCTCTCAGCAGCCACTAACTGACTACAGCTCTTTACCTAGGAGTGGGGCCTTGTGATATTTTCCTCCACCAACTTTGGTATGTTTACTGGCACAATTATTGTCAGGACTTCTTTTAGGTTAGCCATTGAGCTCTGATGGATCAGCTGCCCTGTCTTTTCTCAAAGACATTATTCTAGTCTTCTGGTACCTAAAATCTCTTACTGTCTTTCTGCCCCCTCCTCTATGGTGTTTCCTGAGCCTTAGGTGTAGAGACTATGATATAGATATATCAGTTAGGATTGGACACCAGCCTTCAGTTGACCTTCTCTACAGCAGTGACCCCTCCCACGGAGCATCCTTTCTCAGAGTACCAATGACCAGTCTCTATCAAGGTACCACAGGCTAGCTCTTTTGTCTCAAGTAGAACCAACCTTCAGGGTTCATTTGTGCTTTGGAGCTCTTTCTGGGGTCTACTTCACTGCACGTGACTATCTTCACCTGCCCATCCATGCATGTTTTTTTATAACCACTCATTTCTTACGAACACTGTGGAGTAGGCCCACACACACAACTACCAAAAGCTATTCCCTAGGAGCCAAGTTATAACAGCCTTCAATAGTTTCTGATGGGTGAATTGTTAAAGTTCCATGGGTCTGAGACCAGCTACCCCAAGTGCCTCTCAAATACATCCTGATTATTGCTCTTTGGATGATTAATTTGCAGAGACTAGTACCAAGAAGGCAAAAGCAGCCAAGGTTTAGTTTCAGGGTTCAGGCACTGCTAGGTTTGGCTATTGATAACTGCTTTGGTCATAGGTATATGTCGGCATCAGCCTGGGAGACCTAGTAGGAAAGATGCCAATGTGCCCCTCAGTGATAATAGTATACACACTGGACACGGGGTCTGCTGTTCAGGGAAACAGCCCTCTGAGCCATCAGAATAGTAGATGCAATGTTGCAGGTGATGTGGGGGACAGGGGATGAATGATTGGTCACATGTCTGTGGTGTTGTTAGAGGTGGGGCCTGTGGAGATGAACAACACAACATTACCACCTTAAAGACCTGGAAACCACCATGTCCTTGGTTCTCACATCAGAACATTACTATTTAGAAATGGTACCAAACTCTGAGCAAACTCAGGTTGCTCTCAGGCCTATGGTTCTTTATATTGCACTGACTGATTCTTATCAGCTGCTTGCAGTCTTCTATAACACATGGCAAAGAAAACCGTCCTTGGCAAGATAAATGGTATGAAAACTAAGATGACACCCTGGATGCTGCCTGTGATATCTTGCCTGTGTACGGAGGGCCTTCCTGAGCTCCTGCAGAGACAGTCTTCATGCTGAGCTGCGTCATGATGGACTGCTGAGCTGCCACTGAAGAATGGGATGAGTTGCTAGGCAGAATTTTAGCTTCACCTCAGCCTGCCATCGCTCATGGGCTTAAATTCTGGGTCCCCAGTGGTGGAGGAGATGATCTGTGGTGCTGTGTATTCTACTACCCCATAATATACAATGCACCTTATTTATGCTACTCATCCTTTATATAGAACTGTCACCAACTACGTCACCACTGATTACAGCCTGAATAGGCAAACTCCCGGGTAAATCCTACCCATTGATCACACCGGTAGTACCTGGCCAGAAAGAAAGAAGGATAAATTCAAAGCAATGATAGATAAACTTCAAAAGGTGAAGAGATGGCTGGGTGTGGAGACAAGCCTCCAGTAAAAACTGCCTGGCAGTGCCCTTTTTATCTTCTGACTTTTAAGCCCTCATTTATCTTCTCAGAGCATGCCCCTCCCAGCTGATGTGAGCGTCTGGGACCCGCTGTTCCCCATCAGACCTAGTTCCTAGTGATAGCTCCTGTCTGTTTTGCAATCACTCTCATGCGCACCACCATCTTCTCCTTTAGCTGAGTCGGGGGGCGGGGGGAGGTGCATGAGGGGGTAGAGGGAAGGTGCATAGGGTGGGGGTGGGAAGAGGCGCATTGGGGGGCGGGGGAGGTTCTTCTGGTTCTTTTCATTACATTTTACAGTAGTCTTTAGTGGTCCTGGACTTCTCCTTCCCCTCCCCAATGCTAAAAACATCCCTGACCACCAACATATTTGAAGGGGTTTCCATCAAGGTTTTTCTTTGCCAACCTGTTGGATATTCAAATAGTCTACAAATTGTAGAAACTGTCATTCAGCATGTACTTATTCCATGATAAAGCAGAATGGGAATTGTGCCAGACTGCACGGGATGGGTGTGAGGGAGGCGCCATCCAAACCCTTAGCACCAAGACAGGAAGGCATGTGAATGTAGCAGGTGCTAGCACAGGGACAGCTAGAGACCCCTGGAAATCCTTGGGTTGACCCTCAGTCAGCCCTGGAGGTAAGAGGAAATAGGGTAAGTTGGGGCATATGCATCTTGGGGTCATGGACAGAAGAAGTCACCGCATTCTAGGAAGGAAAGAGTTGGGGCATTGCAAGTGACTGCTGGCAGCTGTTGGACTTGTTTCTAGGAAGGATTGATGGGAACACCAAAGAGAAAGGTTCTGAATGTTGGTTTGGGCCGGGACAAAGGGGATCTGTAGGGACACATAATGCCATTCACCCCTCATCTAATGAGAATAGCAAAGTATTATAGAGACTTACAACAATAAAGAAGGCAGCAGTAGCTCCCTGTTAAATATCTATCAGACTGGCTCTGTCAGACAGAATCAAGGCAAGAACAGAAGTGGCAAGCTAGAATCTTCTGCCATGGTGTTACTGAGAAGCAACCAGCAACCTCAGTGAACACAGTAGTAGTGAGGGCAGAAATAGGTGATAAACTGATAAAAAAAAATGCTTTTCAAAAATATATGCCATCCCAAGCTAGGGAGATGGCACAGTGTATAAAGCATCTGTCCTTCAAGCGTGGGACCAGAGACTGGACCCTCAGAACTCACATCAAAGCCAGAAGGGTCTGGTGGCCATCCTGTAATCACAGCCCTTAGGAGACAGAGACAGGCTTCCCTGGGGCAAGCTGGCTGGCTAGACGGACCAAATTGGGGAGCTATGGGTTCAGCAAGAGAGCCTGCCTCAGTAAGTAATGCAGAGAGCAACTGAGGGAGACACTTGGCATCGACCTCTGACCCCCACATGCAGGTCCTCATGCGTACCTGTGTGTCTGTACACATGTGCTCACATGGAACACATATTCACACACTGCAGGCATGTCTCACACACATACACACACACGTTCCTATTCTTTTAGAGACTTCATGATGTCAGTGGACAGGCAAGACATGTTGCTCACTTAGAAGTTGTATTTAACTGTACAACAGATTGTGGAGATAACTAATGGGGGTTCTATGTACCCACATGGTGTGGGGAGACCTGACAATGGCCTGGTCTTAGATCCCAGTCAATAGAGAAACTGAAGGCAACAGCTAAAGTCTAAAACTGACATTATTTCTCTATATTTTCCTTCTTTTTTTTTTAAGCAGTAGAAGTGACAAGTGCAACAGCAATAAGAAGCTAAGATAACAACTGTCCACTTTCTCCTTGCCTTAATCAACTGGCCCCATGTTCCCCTACAGACCCAGCTCAGACAGTCCGGAAAAGTGCTGTTAACCTCATATTGCAGCGTCGGTTACTAATACGGTCGACGCGTTATGTGTGCATGACTTCCGAGGTTTTGTCTGGAAACAGTGGCTCTGTCTATGACAGTGTCTTTGGAGAGCTTTTCTTTTCTCTGTGCACAGTGGGGAGAGAGGCAGCTCTGGAGGCCCGAACCACAGCCAATCATTCATAAAGTGCACAGCATGATGGATGCCACAGGAGAACTTTGCACGGCTTTTGTAATTTATAACCTCCAGCCACACCATGCAATGAAACCTCCCGTGCCTTCTTCACATGCATGACACAAACAGCACGCACGTGAGCTAAAGGGTGGCCCTGGCTGTAGATGGCTGACATGAGGTAAATCATCACCTTCAGAAAGGCTGAGGTCAGCTCTCTCTGGCTACGCTGCAGACAGTCCACCCCTCAGAGCGGCCAGCAGAGAGAGTCACGAATCACCTATGTGGTTGCGTCTGAGAGAAAGCTCCCCAAGCTTTCTAATATAAAAAATGTGCAAACTGTCTATGTCAGGTCTAATGTCAGAAAGGATGTGTCCAAAGCAATGCAACTCTTACAGGAGGAAAGCGTTCATCTTTAAATACTGCCTCAGTGTGCTTTTTGACAGAACTGGCCAGTGATAGGAGTGAAATACTATACAGTAAGTCAAACTTGACCTCCTGAGTCACTTTTCATTTCTTTTCAGTGTTACAGTTATCTGGTGCTTGTGTGGGAATCCCCTCATACCTCAGCGCGCTGCAGTGGCGCTGCTGTCTCTCAGGAGTGTGAGTTTCTGGGCGCCCTGCTTCATACAGGCCTTGTTATTTCAAAAGTGCAGGATGCACTGAAACCCTGGACCCACCACGGCACATCTCATTTCCTTCAGCCTCAAAACAAGCTCATCAGCAGCTGCTTCCTCAGAAAGACTCAAGTTTAACTTC
>NC_067142.1:82000234-82185234 GCF_903995435.1 Acomys russatus
CTGTATTGAATTGATTTATTCATATGTTCACAGGTATGTTTCCCAGGTTAACAATAGGCAGTTGATAAACAAAACTTAAGTCTTCTTTGACTTTCCTTTATTTAACTGTTTGTTTGGCCTCACTCTGTAACCCATACTGGCCTTGAATGTGTAGGAATCTTTCTCAGCCTCCCATGAACTGGGATAATTGGGAGAAGACACCTTAGCTGGCTTAAATACATTTTAAAAGGAGTTTTATATGATGATATTAGCATTCACTCAATCTCCTGATATTTCAAGCCAGCCTTTTCTCCACAGCAGGTGGGTACTACAGAATAAATGAGGACACAATTTGTCCTTTTGAGCCAACTATTCATACACAGGGTGGCAGAGTCTGTACTCAACAGCTATGGCCTGGTTGTGGTCACAAAACATTTCTCAGAGAACTTGCACCTGGAAAGTGCAGTCATGATAGTTTCCTCGCAGGATTTTGGTGAGGATCGAAGGCAACCTGGTTAAATGCCCCAGCACATCACAGGTTCACACACACACACACACACACACACACACACACACACACACTACAGTAATGGTTCTATTCTAGGGCTTCACTGACTTTTATTTTTATTTTTATTTATTTTTTCATTGTAAACCCATAATAGCAGGAGTAGCTCTCTATTGGTTCTCAGTCTTCTTATGGAAGAACTGATTTGTGAACTATATAAATTTCACTTTTCAATCATATTTTGAAATTTTCTTTAATACCTGGTGTGATTCTGTAGCTCAGGCCAGCCTGGAATGTATTAGGTATGCAATGAATGCATGCAGTCCTCTTGCCTCAGCTTCCCTAGCGGTCAGGTTCATAGATATGAGCCACCTCAACATACTACTTTTAACTTTTTAAAAGTATATTTTATATATATATATACATATATATATATATGTATATATATATATATATATTGCTTGCATGTGTGTCTGTGTGGCACGTGCATGCCTAGTGACCAAGAAGGGCAGAAGAGGATGTCGGATCACTAGGAACTGGTGTTACAAATGCTTGTGGGTCACCGTGTGGATGCTGGGAAATAAATCCAGGTCCTCTGGAAAAAGAACAGTCAGTGCTCTAAACCAATGAACTGAGTCTTCAGCCCCACATTTTTTTTTTAACAGAGCATAGTTCTGTTGCTTGGCTTGACCCCTGGCCACAATACAGACTTCATTATTGGAAACCGGAATTAAATTAAATGCTTCTAATGGGAAAGTATGTCTGAAGAAAAAAACCAGAGCAGACTGTCTTGAGGCACTCATACTGTCACCTAGCCACAGGCATGTGTCTGCTCTCCACCTCAGCTTTCCGCTGGGCCTTGAGCAAGTTAAGTCTCTTTGTAAGTAAACTGTGCTAGTGGCAATCAAAGGCTTAAAGATTGTGTCTATTTTTCCACCATGAGATATGTTGAAAATCACAGACATCATGGAGCTATAGCTGACAAAAACCCACTATCTTGTTATTCAAATAACTTTAAACTCATTGTTACCATATGATAAACACCACAGGTGATTAGATTGCAGGCCACCTATCTAGGTGGCATTTCAGGCAGCAGGCTGCCTGAAACGTTGTCCCTTCTAGAAAGGACATATACGAGAATGTTAGCAGGAGTTGAGTTCTGCATGTTGTCATTATTTTTGGGCGATATTTTTATAATTAAGAGAAATCTCCCCTCTGGCTTAGGTTTCAGAGATGTCTTTAAAACTTGGGTCAGTCCTCACTCCCTTGTGAGCTTTCTCTTTTCTTTCTTTTTGTAGATGCCAATGTGGCTTCTAAAACGTGTGTGTGGAAAGAGAAAAAGAGGAAGACTTGTTAAGGGGGGGATGGTTTGCTGAGTCAGCATGATATAGCACTCAAGCCCAGGCCCCTCAGGCAGGCCGTCCCCTTGTCAGGACCTTGCACCCATGCCTTTCCTTGTCTTGAGCCTCCTTGCCGATGCCCTTGCGTCTAGGGTGAGGGAAGCACTGAGGGGCCCTGTTCTCAAGTTCAACGATTGGAAGTGACGGGAGCAAGCTTCTTTGAGGTTTATGTGTATCAGAAAGGCGATTATATAATAATCACAATCAGTTCCAGGACATCTGCGCTAACCTAATCACGACTAGAGAACCCTGGCTCTATAGCCAAAGGCATTCGGTCTGAGTCATGCCTGACATAGGAGAAGAGAGACATTTAGGACAGTGATGAATAGAAGAGACTCCATGTGTCTTTCTATAATACAGAAACGCTGCCAGTGAGCGGGGCGTTTGGTGTACTTTCTCATACATGTTAAAGACTTCCTCTCACTGTTCAATGAAATACTCATTGCCATGTCATCCAATCTCAATAAGTCTTCGCAAAAGTCAGATAAAGGTTGTCAAAGTGTTGAACGTTTTAGCTGCAGACAGCGCTGCTGTCCCCGGGAAGTTTATGTGGCACTGGGGAGGCACCAAGAAATGAACAAACAGCTGTCTTCATATCAATATTGGTTTCTCAGTCCCAGCAATGCCTAAACAAGGGGTGTCAGAAAGGGAAAGGGAAGAAATGGGCCTTCTGTAAGAAGAATCAAGAAGGGGCTGGGGAGACGTCTCAGCTGCTAAGAGTGCTTGCTGCTGTGGCAGAGGACCTAGGTTCAGTTCTTAGCACCCACATGATGGCTCATGCCATCTCCAACTGCAGTGCCACGGGTCTGCTGCCCCCTTCTGGCCTCCAGCAGCAACACACACACACACACACACACACACACACACACACACACACACACAGAGTTGTTAAGAGACAGGCAAGGTTTCCACCTGTTATCTGAATTTTTCTCAGTTCCCTCTTCCACACAATGACGTCAGCACACGACTCCCTTGTATAACCACGGCCTCCTGAATGTGTGCCTTGTCGCAAGTCACCAGCTTCATCCTTGTGGTCAGTTGAGAATGTATTGAGAGAAAGAGAGACAGGCAGGCATGCATGGTGCTAGTCTAATCCCCACCGTCGGGTTGTTTCTTCATGGGTTCACCTGTGTGTGATCCTTGGCGGACACAAGTTTGCTGAATGAAGAGATAAAAAGCTGACAGGATCGCCTTACAAGATTTGTGACAGCGACGCCTTCCCTTTACTACTGCACTCTATTTTTACCTCCACTGCCCTGAGATATTTTCAGTTTGTGTTTCTCTTGCTGGTGGCATAAAAAAGTTATATCAGTAGCAAGAAATGAAAGGTGAAGAAGAAGAAGAAGGAGGAGCAGGGCTCCGTAACGCGCCATCTGTGAGTGACCATAGAGCCGTGTTCTCACAGACTGGCACCCGGAGTTCAGCCACAGTCCAGGGCCCAGCTCAGAAGCCACATGGTGGGAACAGCGTGCCCAACACTCTGCAGAGCGGTGGTGCACGTTTCTGCCTTGCAAAAAGCAGACTCCAAGGCATAATGCTGAGCCTGCTCCTCACTACACACACACACACACACACACACACAGAGTTGTTAAGAGACAGGCAAGGTTTCTACCTGTTATCTGAATTTTTCTCAATTCCCTCTTCCACATAATGACGTCAGCACACAACTCCCTTGTATAACCACGGCCTCCTGAATGTGTGCCTTGTCGCGAGTCATCAGCTTCATCCTTGTGGTCAGTTGTTGTTGTCTGGTTATTATTGAGTTGTCTGGTTATACCAATGCTTCATGTTTCTCCACACGCCGGGCATTTTGTCAGCTTTTTGTTCATGGTCTCTACTCAGCTGAGGACTACCTTTACCTCACTGAGCAGCTTATGAGAGAGCAGGGCCCTGGAGCTTTTCAGAAAGCACTAGGGAGCAGCTTGCTGCACAGATGCTGCAGCTTCAGGCAGGTGAGCAAGCCTCGCCTTCGCAGATCCCTCCTCAGAACACCTGGCATGAATGGATGGATGGGCCTGACTCACGAGGCAACTGTGAGGATGGCTTTTTTTTTTTTTTTAAAGATTTGGTTTGGCTTTTGACATGGGGTCTCATGTAAGTCAGGCTGGCCTCAAACGCACTGTGCGCAGGATGTCCTGGAGATTGAGACCGTACTGCCTTCACCTCCAGGCGCCAAGATGAACAGGTGCGCCGGGCTGCGTCTTGTTTATGTGATGGGGGCGACTAAACCCAAGGCCTTGCTCATGTTAGGGGACCTGACCAGCTGAGCTGTAGTCCCCGGCCCTTCTGTGAAGAATGAGTGATGAATAGGCACATGAACCTTAGAATAATGAAACACAATAAAAATGGCGAACGCGCAGCTATTTCTATCATCATTACTGGTGTGGATTGTGTTGGGTCCTCTTCAACCCCACAGCTGCTTTGTTTGTGATACCTTCCACCAGCACTGTCACCCTTTCTTCTTTTCCGTGACAGACATCACCCATTTGCCCCATGTCCCAGTAAAGCACATCTTTTCTTACTGGCTCCGTGCTCAGGGTGACAATCCAAGGAAAACTGGGCTTTTGTCTTCCAGTAGGTTCTTCCCAATAAGGAGGCTCAAGAGGAAACTGGAGAGAGAGCAAGTATAATGCAAACAAAGTACCTATTTAAGATTACTCCCGCTGCCTACTTAGCCTGGCTCCTCAGACAGAGTTCATGCCCACCGTGCATGATGGCTCTGTGTACCATGTCCCCTCTGCCAGGCCTCCATCTTTGTTTTGTTCCTCTCACTGGTATTTCCTCTACTGATTTGTTTTTAAGGCTTTTCTTTTAGTCTCTCTCCCAGCTCTAACTCTCCCTCTCTTCCCCTCACCCTGCATCTTACCTCTTGGTTAGAAATTTTAAATAAACCTTACTTGGTAAAACAGAAAACATTTAAAATTATCATTACCATTGCAACAAGAAGCAAATAACTTTTCAAATAATAAAGATGCACACCAGTGTGTGCATTTGAGTGTGTGTGTGTGTGTGTGTGTGTGTGTATGAGAGAGAGAGAGAGAGAGAGAGAGAGAGAGAGAGAGAGAGAGAGAGAGAGAGAGAGAGAGAGAGAGAGAGAGATTGTGTGTGTTTGAAACAAGGTCTTTTCTATAGATCAGTCAAGCCTGGAACTCAATACAGAACCCAGATGTAGTGGATTGCCAGTTCATGAGAGACACATGAGGCAATCTCTTACCATTGGCCAGGCTTTTCCTTGATCGTCTCCCTCAGTCTCCTCAATGCTGAAATGAGAAAAGTATGAGCCACCACATATGACTTAAGGGTTTGTTTTTCTTAGTGAGTTCTTGAAATCATTGCACCCCTGTGGACAATTGAAGACGTTAACTTTCTGTATATTATTTAAAATTAAAGTATTGCATGATTCTTCATTCTACACATTTAGAAATAAAACCAAAATGAGAATGCTTAACTGAAATGTTCACAAGCCCCAGTTGCCAGTACAATTATGCCCTGCCCAGCTTTTGGCTAGTCCACTTTGAAGTAGCCCCTTCAGTCTATACATGATGAGTACTGATCAAGGAGTGAAGTCTTTGGGACACAGTCTGTCTCCCTCAGTGTTTCTTGGAGTAGTCCTGAGAGAACTCAGTGTTTGCCCATTATGCTATCTGAATGACCAGTCAGTTTCTTGGGCACAGCTGTGTACTGTATGTGCTATTCTGTTTCTACACTTAGAGTGTAGAACATTTTGGAGCTCGGGAGTCAGATCATAGATGACAAAATTATTGGAAAAGATCTTACTGCAGCGCGTCAGTTGATCCTGCCTCTAGCCACCACTTTCCAGCTCCTTTCACTTCTCCCTTTCCTTATTCCTGATCTCCCTCTTTCCCCTCCTCTTCCTCCATGCTATCTTTAATTCCTTACTTTTCTTGCTCTTTTCTCCCTTTCTCTTTCCCTCCATTTCCTCTGCCTTTCCTCCCTCCTTTATTTTATACCTCCCTCTATTCCTTTCCTTTTCCTCCTCCTCTTCTTCCAGCCTCCCTCCCTCCTGTCCTTATTTCATTGCTAGAGATCAAACTCAGGGCCTTGGACATAGTAGGCAAACATTCTGCACATAAACTAAATGCCCACCCAACTGGCAGCTAGTTCTCAGCAGGCACAGAGATGGGCAGTCTACACAGCCCACACCTGCAAGCTTCATTTCCCAGAGTATTTGTAGAGATAATGGCAGGGGTCATTAACCACGTAGGACCCTAACGTGCGTCTAGAGTGTTACTTCTTGGAGAACTGACAGAGCACTAGGCCTAGAGCATCAGTAGGGTGTGGCTGTGGCTGTCACTTTGTCAGGAGAAGATTCTGTCATGGCAGTACTTGAGAGTCAGACAGCTAGGCACTGCATGTATACCTGTGGTAGGGTGAGGGCTGCAAGACATGAAGCTAACTCCCTGAAACATGGGCAATGCACTGGAAGTGGAGCAGCTCCAAGCTGTAAACCGGAAGTCCATAGCCAAATACTTAAGAGCTGAAAGGAAGCATGAGCGTGTCAGAGCACTTAGCCAGGGTTTTCTGTACTTGACAAGTATTAAGATATTTCAGTGTGATCATTTCTAGTTGAATCCATTTGTCCACAAATTCCAGGAATTCCTTGGTTTTAATAGCTGAGTAGTATTCCATAGTGTAAATGTACCACAGTTTCTTTATCCATTCTTCTACTCAGGGACACTTAGGCTGTTTCCATGTTCTGGCTATTATGAATAAGGCCGCTATGAGCATATGTTCCTGTTGTGTAGTCTAGCATTTTCTGAGAAATGATCATAATGAGTGAGTTCACCCAGAAGCAGAAAGAGTCAAATGGTATATATTCACTTATATCTGGACACTAGCCCAAGGGGCATGTCCCATGAAAGTCTTCACTTACCAGGAAAGTGGGACAGAGGGGAGGAGGACATCCTATTGGGACTCTAGGTGAGAGAAGCATGGGAGAATGGGGAAATAGAAGGATCCAGAGAGTCCTAGAAACCTACAAGAAGAACATTATGATGGGCGGATCTAGGCCCAGGGCTCCTGCTCAAACTATGGCACCAGCCAAGGACAGTACGTGCAGTAAACTTTGAACCCCTACCCAGATCTAGCCAATGGACAGGATCTTCTCCACAGTTGAGTGGAGAGTGGGGACTGACTTTCACATGAACTCTGGTGCCTCATATTTGACCACGTCCCCTGGAAGGGGAGTCTTGGTAGCACTCAGAGGAAGGATAGCAGGCTAACAAGAAGAGACTTGATACCCTATGAGCATATACAGGGGGAAGAGGGCCCCTTCAGTCACAGCCATAGAGGAGAGGAGTAGGGGGAAAGCAGGAGGGAGGGAGGAATGGGAGGATACAAGGGATGGGATAAGAATTGAGATATAATATGAATAAACTAACAAAATATTTTTAAAAATAAATAAATCATAATGTAAAAAAAGATATTTCAGTGTGGCTATGGTTAAGCCTATACCAAAAGTACCAGCTTTGTATACTGCTCATCACAGAGGTAAAATATCAATGTTGCTACCTTGTCAAATATTTTTTATTATATTATTTCTAAGTAATTTTATTTTTGTTGTTTTAGATAGCAGGTACTGGTGGAAGATATGGAAATAAAATTAAACCAAGCCACCCTACTGTGTAGATATTTCTGTAGAAGTAAAATTGTGGATCGTTTATTCACACAACAAACATTTACTCAAAGTTAAGAGCTAAGAGTATTTTTAAGATGTTTCTGTCATTGTTTCCTGGCCTCTATCATTGAACTTTCAAGGTGTTGTCTGTTGTAGGGAAAAGGTGACTAAAGAGGGTCGTGTAGTTATACAAATCCAGAAGTGAACCCGAGAGGCCTCAAGTTTGTGCTTGGGAAATGGCAGCTCTAGAGTGGAAAGCAAGCAAATGTGAGCGGTGGGACTCTCTTCTTCTCACTTTCATGAGCAAAAGAATTGTGCTAGGGTGGCAGGTGTTTTAGGGAGCCAATCTCAGGACATGGCTGTGCTAGGAAGCCAGGCTTCGGAAAAGCTCTTCCTACTCCCGTTCTTTCTCTCTGGACCTAAATGTTCCTTCTCAGAAATGGCTTGGGTCCCAGCAACGGCTTGGGGTGGACTCAGGGAAGGGAATTGATGTCTTGAGGTTGCTCATTGGGCTGATTCATGGAAGGAAACTCAACAGAGCTCAGAAACCCTTCAGAGGACTTGCTGTGTGTCTGATAGTTATGCCTGGTTCTCTGGCTCCTGCCTCATATACTCTTGATAGTATAACGTGTTAACGAATCGTCTCTGACCACCTCAAAATGCCATTAGAGACCCTGTCCTACTGGTGGGTCCAAGGCCTGTGTTGAGTCTGTATCTTGATAAAATATCAATCTCCTGGCCATAACTGCAGAGGGTTGTGGCTATGTCCTGTCTTCTGAGCCCTCTATTAAATGAAGCCTGTCCTCCCCTTCTGTAGAATGTTTTTCAATCACCCAAAATGTCTTCACCTCCTAAGTGCTAATGATAGAAGACCAAAAATTTCAGGCCATGAAGCTCAGTCAACTTCATACCTGAGAATCTCCATATGTATTGGTATGTGTATCCTATTTCATAAAAACTTGTTTTTGTGTTTTTACTGGTTATGAGAATAAGGTAATTTAAGGCACCCTTCCGTCCACTCATCTGTCCATCCATCCATCATCTACTTATCCATCTATTCATATGTCCATCCATCTATTCATACATACATACATACATACATACATACATACATACATGCATGCATTTATCCATCTATCCATCCACACACCCATCATTCTAGGCACTACGCCACCTTTTTACAAGACCTTTCTTTTCATGCTGGGGAGATAGCCGTGGAAGAGAGACCAGTCCCCCATCTCTCATGATGCTTACAATTTGGTGGGACATGTACACATAGTCTGTAAACTGGAAAAAAACACTGGATACTGTGAAAACCTACCAGAGTGACATCCCATTTAACTTACAGAGAATGGAGTTATAGCCCTGGAGATGTCACATTTGATCTGGGAACTAAATGTGGGTTGATTAGGATATAGATGTGGGGGAGAAGTGACATCCTTCTCAGAGGTAAAGGTGCCTGCCCCGTCTGACTAACTAAGCATTTCTCCAGGAGAAAGGGAAGGAAACAAATGAAGTATGCCCCTCTGATACTCTCTAACCAAGTGTCACAACAACGGAAAGCTGCCATGCTAGCACAGTAGTTACATTTTAACTGACACCCAGCCTCATCATCGGAACATAACTATTACTCAATCGATAGTTTCGGTTGACCAGCTGAGTGGCTAGTCTGTGCAGTGTCATAAGCCTGATACTTCGGGTATCTTTTGCTTGGCGTTACAGGGTTATAAATATAGAATACAACATCAGCAGAAGGACAGCTGTCCGAGGTGGCTTGGTAGGGTATACTGCTGTAGTCTGCACACAAAGGTTGCCTCTAGCACCCCGTTTCCCACTGGGGTGAAACTGAGAACATCACTGGTTCTAACTGGGAAGTGGCCCTCATGACTTAGGGCTCAGCAGCAAAATGCAGCTTTTTGCCTCAGAACTCCAGCCTAGGGCCTCTCTTGCATCTCTTGCTAAGAGCCTGGTGTATGTTATCAGGAAGAGGAACATGAATTCATAAACTGTAATTTCCTGCAAGTTCCAAGATAAATGGTTGTTATGGTTGTGGCTGTTGAACTTGGTGGGATGCCACACCCTAAGAGGGACCCTGGCCATGAACTTATGGTTTAATGATAGTTAGATCTTGTTTTAAATGATGGGTCAGCCCTAGGCTGGCAGGGTAACCCCTAAAAGGTCTCTTCACCTCTCTAAACCTATATTACTTTTACTGGAAATGGCAATAACAATAATATCATTTTACTGGTTATTTGGCTGATTCATGGAAAAAATTAATATCCTCTGAAGGCTTTGGACAATGCATGACAAAAACGAGTATCAAGAATGCAACAATTACTGTAACACTGACAGCTGAGCCTGGCATGTGGGGGCTTGGTCAGATCCGCTACAAGTGTACCCCCCTGAAGTCGTTGACTTTTCAGGCACCCATCATCACCTGCTCTGTAAATGTGTTTCTGTTCACCGTCTAGTCGTTTATCAGACGGGATTCCCAAACTCACTGATTAGGCTTCCTTACAGGCGCCAACCTGTGAAAGAATTTGACTTGGTCACTATTGAGGAAATATTTGTAAAATAGTCCAGGCAATAAGTGAGCATATTGTAGGCTTTGAATGGCTTTCAAAAAAAAAAAAAAAAAAAAAAAGGGCTCAGTCAGGGGTTAAAAATAATTCTGGACACACAATGTTAACTGCATTTGGTTTAGTATTTGGAGAAAGAAATCCCTGCTCTGAACAGAGCAGAGATAAGCGCCTTGACTTGCAATAGATTAAGAGGCTTGCAACGGTGAGAACAAGCCAGTCTAAGGCGCGCCCTGAGTGCCACCACATTTAGATGTGAGATTAACTGCTGCCAAGTGGTGCAGCGGCTGTTTGTTTTATGAAACAATCGGTAATGACATTAAACAGACGGAGCCCCTTCCAACATGATTGTTCATTTGTGATAAACTGAGAGAAGCCCACGAGAGATTGGAAAAGAACACTCCTAAGTGCTTCATTCCGAGGCCCTCACAGCATTCTATTGGAGGTGACAATTAACAGGCATGAACGGCAACATAATTCACAGCCCATTTAGACCAAGAGATGAAGTCTGTAGCAAAGAACCATTTTAAGTTTGCTTGTTTTATATTTATGTTGAGGATCGAGTGATCATGAGTTCATAATCAGTTATCCAAGGAGGCTTTTCTTCTTCTTCTTCTTCTTCTTCTTCTTCTTCTTCTTCTTCTTCTTCTTCTTCTTCTTCTTCTTCTTCTTCTTCTTCTTCTTCTTCTTCTTCTTCTTCTTCTTCTTCTTCTTCTTCTTCTGTATTCCTGTATTCATTTTGTAAAACGCCATGCATTTGTGCGCGTCTCCAAGTCCTGGCTGTCTACGACGGGTAGTAAGCACGGGCTGTATTAGAACATGCTATCTATTAGGTCACTTAGACATTAGACATGTACTTTTTAATGCATTTGAAAACCTGATTTGATTTGGGTCCAGTTGTTTAAAATTAAGAGAGCAGAACGCTGCACCAAGCTGCAGAGATATCAGTGGCTCTGAAGTCTTAATTGCAAATTCAGATAAGGATGACACAGGACTGTATCTCCCTAAACCATAGGTATTTGCTAACAGCTGAGAGGGAAAGGTTGAGATGCTGTATTTACTAATTCATGCTTTGCCTTTGCATTTTTATTGGGCTTTAATATTTTGGTTGGAGACAACACCGTTTCAGCCAGCGTTGATTGTGTGGGTAAAATTTGAAACAAGCCTCCTTCACATTTTCAGTATTTCAGTCTAGCTAAAAATTGAAATAGTGTTTATTTTTTTTTTTTTGTAAATTGTCAAAGGCCACATTGCAGCATTAAGCTTTTGTTTTATACACAAAGAAATATATTAATGAAAAGTGTTTTAAGTGCTTATTATTGAGATGGTTTGTTGTGAAACACAAGCCTTTTCATAGCAGTTCACACTTCATTGTGCTCCATGAAAGACATTCTAAGTAGGGGTTGTCAGTCTCCCATCAGAAGTAGAGTAGTGCTGGGGAATGGAGCCATTTAGAGTGTCATTCAAGCAGGACTAATCTAGAGTAGATATCTTATAAATAACCAGGAACGGAAAGAAAACAAATCGTCCCTGCCCCCACCAGAGCAGAGAGAGTGAGTGCAGAAAAGATGAAGATCTTGGTAATAAAGATTTACAGTTGGAATTAGTGAATTGTTCTGAGCAGGGAGCACCTTGCAGAGCTGCAGTGAGGACCCAGGGAGGAGTTTGGGGATAACCTGCCATAGAGAGATGGGTACCCCACAAATTGACCCATAACAAGAAATGGCTTCGTGATCACATTTTTCAGTGTGTTCTCTAACCCATCCTTTTGGACCCACCCCCTGCCCGCAAGGTATGTTCTAAATCGATAATGAGCTTTTTTTTGCATGTGAAAGGGTGATGAGGTATAAAGGGCACACCTAGACTGGGCTCCATTTTCAGCCTGATGCTCCTGCGGTCTTTATCTCAGTCTTTAACATCTAAGGTTAATATTGGCTTCTTTAGCACTGTCAAGTTCCTTAGCATCGGAACGCCCTCAAACCTCCTTTATCTTGACTTCTGAGGTAGCTGGAAGGAACTCTCCCTCTGGGTTCCAGGAGGGCTTAGTTTCCCCCATCCTGAGAGCTGCATGTCTTCAAGAAAGGAAGACTCTAATTTTCTTGACTTCTGGGAAGTCTAAGTTCATGTTGAATTTCCTGGGCTTCCAATTGGTGTTTGCAGGGGGGTGCTAGAAATGCCTAGTTAAAACCAGCTCCGCTCTTTCATCCCAGTAACCTTCTTACTCTAGGACCTTGTGTTTCCTGGGCTCTTGAAGCTCCGCGCTTTCCAGTTAACATCGCATTTTGTTACCCTAGAACACAGAGAGAAGAAGAGATTTGTGTATCGCTATTCCCACGTGCTTGTGTTGGGATCACGTTGTGGGGGAAGAGAATGGATTTTATGGAAGACCTTAGCTTTCCATTTGATTGCAGTGCTTTGCCCACTGCCTGCCTGCCAGCTGCATCAGATGCTATCTACGTTTTTATTCAGATGAGGAAATGGAAGTGTGTAAGCTTGCCTTCCTTCTGGCAGCAGGAAGCGACCCTTCTTTGGAGTACTAGAGATTCGCACTGCCTGGAGAGTCAGAACACTTTAGGACCCCGGGCAAAGCTCACTTAGGCTCACTGTTACCTGCAACCAGCCAGGGTTGCACAGCATCTCCAGCTTGCTACTTAGTGCCATGTTTAACTAGAAAGCTTAGACTCTGCAGGTGCAAAAAGCCCCTGGCATAGAAAGGTAGAAATGCCTTTGACTGTTGCTTATGACAAAACACATTTTAGCATGACGATGCCCAGGATTTCTTGTTGTCTGTCGCTGATCATTTATACCTAAGAGGAAAGATCTATGAGGTGTCTTCAGCAATCAGGCTTCTGACAGTTTTAGGTGATAGGGATCGAAAGCCTTGATCGGTTGAAGACCCTTCATGCCTGGATGAGCTAAATGTAAGGCAAAGAGAACTTCAAGTTCTCTAACGACCATATATGTTCTGGCCGATACAACAGAGTTTAGACATCTGTGTGTATGATTGATAATCTGGATATGGAATTCTACATCAAAGTTTTATGATATCTAAGCTAGCAGCAATGCATCTATAGTCTTAGCCATTAGAAAAGCTGAGGTGGGCGCTCACTTGAAGAGTTTAGCTAGGCAACATAGTGATGCCCTGTCTGGTAAAACAAATAGCAGTAAAAACAAGGCGCATGATACAGGCCTTGGGATAATTCATTGCCATTTATTCAAGGAAGTATTATTTTTGTGTAAGCAAGCATGTAGCAACTGACTTTGGGGGCTCTGAAATCTAGAGTTGTGGTCTGGGTATGACAAAGAAAAAATATGCCTTAAGTTCTCAAATTAATTTCATCCTTGAATGTGAGCCTTGCCACTTGCTACTATTCCTTAAGGATGGAGATTTAGAAGATACTGCAACTTGTTCAGTGGCGTGCAGTTTTGAAAACAGCAAAGTACAATTTCATTAAGAATATTTCTGTTGGAGCTAGAGGGAGTAGACACCTTCATTGGATTCCTATTAGCCAGGGCAGACCACTACAGGGCTGATGTACACGTGAGCTCATAGTGGCTGTGACCGTGTGTGTAAGACCTGCACAAAATCAAATCTACCAAAACCCCAGTGGGCATTGGAGAGGAGCTAGTGACAATTGATGGCTTCTGAGGAGGGGGATAACTGCTTTCTTTAGGGATGTGGGCCCTAAGACACTACACATGTACCATTGCCCGATAGATGACCCTAAACCCATGCACGTACAGATAGCACTAAGTGGACTCTGTGGGGTTTATTTGCATTATATTGTATGATGTATTAATATTAAATAAGTATTTTAAAGAAGAGAGCATGAAGCTGAGAGGAAGAGTGGTGATGAGAGACAGAGGTATTGGAGGAGAGGAAAAGGCTTGATTAAAATATAATATACACATGTATTAAATTATCAAACAGTAATAGAATGATTATGAAAAATCAGAACATCTTAATGCAGGTAAAGAAGATGGATGAGCTAGGGTCAAGAATGGCCTTGAGAGTCACAGTGCATCCCCGGGCAGGATCCTTCTCTGGACTGCTCTTCATAAGTGTGTTTGGGGCACATCTTAAATGCACAACACGAAGGCTTTCCTATCTTTTCTTCCATACTCTGTTATAACCTGCCTCTTCTGAGGAGATTCAGATACGTGTTAGTGAACTTGATGTCGCTCTCGTCATCTTGAAATATCTTTTGGATGGATGGATGGGTGCATCCCCATCTGTGTAGTCGGCTCTCAATTATCCGTTCTAATGGAGTTGAAATAGAAGAGGAACATTTGAGAGTGAAATCTACAAATCACTGACAAAATCTCCGTGCTCAAACTTCCCCAGCAGATCTCTCAACAACTTCAATACAATGTGACAAAAATGGCTGCCTCTGGTCTTTGATGCTAAGGAAGGCTACTCAACATTATGGGTTGGATAGTGTGAAAATGGTGGGGAACGTCCCAATGATATTTTTCAAATATCACAACAGTGGTTTAGGACTAATTTATTGTTGGCGTGTGGAGTTCAGAGGCAGGTGGTTGGGGGCTTCTTGTTGTGTTAAACGCGTGGCTGGTGAACTTGGGCCAAGCTAGGAGGGAGAGGAAGGATGTTTCCAGGTGCATGCTGTTATTAGCAGCACAATCTCAGTGTTCTAGGGAAGGCAGAGCAGTACCAGACTCTAGAGCCAAACTCTTTCTTTTGTTTTGTACAAGTGAACCCTAAGACAGGATTGACAGCGTGTGAGGTGTTCAGACTGCCCTTGGGAAAACTGTGGGGTTCCCTGGGGCCTGGACCTCTGGAAAAAGGCTTGGGTAGGGTCAAGGTCTTATTTCTTTTTCACTCTTATCCTTCTGGGCTGTTGGAATGATTCCCTCCTCTTAGAATCATCTATCTGCATCCCTGGAAGTTGCTTTAGAAAGCTCTGGTGGTTTGGAAAGAGAAAAAAACAGTAAAATCGGCATGATTTTTGACTAAAGGCCTGGGAGCAACTAGGTAGGATAACCAAACGCCAGTGGAGGTGCTATCATTGAGGGAGGCAGTCACAGCTGAGGAGAGTGGGCCTCAGAAACCTGGCTTTATGTCACATGCAAAACTACTAGTGAATGTCCAGCCCTGCTTTGAGCAAACAAAGACAGTGTGTGCACGTCTAGTCTCCAACCCTATCCCCACAGCCCAGTGGTGCTTAAAACCTCCATTTCTTGCAATATCATATGACATGGTAACATATAAATCTCTGCTGCCTCTAAATAATAATTTCAACTAGAAAATCATGTGATTAGTTTATTTTTAATTTACAGTAATATATGCTTTCCTCAAGAAACATATGAATGTAACAGTATACACACTTTTATATATTTATAAAACTGTTATAAAATATGCAGAAAACTCAAATGCACCCATGGGGTTAATTTTTTTAGAAATAGAACATAACCCATCGATTTATGCTATTATTATGTGTCAATTAAAAATAAAATAAAAGCACATTGATGCTTTTAATCCTGGCACTCAGGAGGCTGAGGCAAGAGGATGGTTGTAAGTTTGAGGACAGCCTGCATTGCATAATAAGTCAAAGCCATTCTGAACTAAAGAGACCCTGTCTCAAAATAAATAAAAAAAAACAAGAAAATAATTAAAAACATTTTTAAAGCAGAGTATAGACTTACTATAAAAAGTAGTACAATTAGCTAGTTGAGATTCTTATTGTTGTTTTCTTTTTTCTTTCTTGTAAGGAAGGTATCAATGATACAATTAATATAGACTTTTAAAATGCCCTTTGGGTTTCATCACAGAAGATGGGCACAGAAAGAATATAAAGGCTGGTGGGTAAGGAAAAGAGCTATAAAGCACTTTCTTCTGGACATGGCATGGCTGCTGTATTCATAAGCTGTGGTTTCCTGAGTAAGACGGGGCCCATTACCATTCACACAGAATGGGGAGCTCCTGACAGTTTAACGGCTGCGGGGGCAGGTATATTCATTTTTCTTCAGTAGTGTAGCTGGTGGTAAGTGGTCTGTGCTTCAGTAAATATCTCCATACCAGTGTTTACACCAGCAGCCCCCATTAAACTCAGTGGGTCATTTTTAAAAAGACATGAGTGTAGAAAGGGGACTTGCTGGGAGGGGAGAACTCAGGGGAGTTGGAGGAGGATGAGAGAGGGTGATGGGGTGGCGAGGGTGGCGAATGCAGTCAGCATACATCACACCCATTTATGACATCATCAGAATGCAGTCAGCATACATCACACCCATTTATGACATCATCAGAGAATAGACGTAGAAATGCCCTTGGGCTTTCATTTATCATGCTTCATAAAAGTCAATGTTCTTTGATAATGAAAGAGTCTGATTCAGACGAAAATCTCTGAACGTTCACAGAAGACATCCAAATGTGTGGTCCGTCCTCTCCACACAAACCATATATACATAAGCACATATGTGCAGTTTTAAATTGTCAATACAAATTACTGGAGACAAGTTTATGCATTCACAGGAACTTCTCATTAAAGATAGTACTTTGCATCTGTGTGTATAGTACTTTACATCTGTCTGTACATGTGTGCTTATATGTACACATGCATATGTGTTTGTATATGCACATGTGTGTAGATGTGTACACACGTGTGCATGTGTGTATGTGTGTTTAGGCACATCTGTGCGTGTCTGTGCATGTGTGTAACTTGTGGGACTGGCTTTCATTCATCATTTAGCCATCATAATCAGTAAGGTCAGTTGGTTATACAGACAACAAAGTCAAATGAAGGATTTTGATTCATGGAAATGACTCATCAAAATGGAATAAGATGCACTCTGCTCCCTATGTTGGCTTCTCTTAGATTCTGATAAATTTTAAACTTGAATAGAAAAAACAAAGCATAATAAGGGGGAAAGATGGCAGGATATCGTGTTTTCCCAGCAACTTCATAGAGTCAGGGCTACCATTTCATACAGAAAGAATCTGATCCAATGACACTCCTTGAGCTTGTCAGTTTTAGCTTGACCACCTAGATGTTTTCATGGAAGGAAATGGTGGGCTGGGGACACTGCTCAGTGCACAGCAATTGTCTGGAATGTCTAAGATTCCAGGTTCATTCCCACCCCTGTACGAAAGAAATCCTGAGAAAACCAGACCCCAGTAATGTGCTTCCAATGCGTGTATTCCAGAAGCAGAGAGGAGGCTTCTCTGCTCTTTGCTTCAGGAAACAAACACATATAAAAGTATGGAATTGTTCCTTGGTTCATCAGAGTGACTCCATAGGTAAAGGTGCTTGCCACCAAACCTGAGGACCTGAGTTCACTCCCTGGATTCATATATTGGAATGGAAGAGTCAACTCTGATAAACTGTCTTCCAACCTCCACAAGCCCACCACAGCACTCCTGTCCCAATCCCTCCCACATAAATAATAAATAAATGCCGCAAAATAAAATATAAGAATTCCTTTTGTCAACTTCCAGAAGAACACAACCCCTCCCCCAGGCTCCTGTAGCAGTTGGGTTGAGCGATACAGTTCCTACCTGTTATCTTTTCCATAAGACCTATCTCCCCTTTCACAACACCTGTGATACCACTTTTGAACTTTTCAGAAACTTGAAATATGTGAAGTTTCTTGGTGAAGAAAGGAAGCCAGAAAAGGAAGATGCTGATTCTTGCTATTAAATCAAAAAGCAAATCCTTTTTCTCCAACTGTCTTCATGTTTGTAAAACATCCACACATCAAGCCCTAAACTCTGAGTTCTCAGTTGTTCAATCTGCTAAACAGAGTAACAGCCACCTTTTAAAGTGCCTGAATAGTGAAAGACCATGTGAGGATGTGAGGTGTCAGCTGTTAGCTCAGTTGGCAAAGTGCTTTCTGAGTGGGCAGGTGGACCTGGGTTCAACCCTCAGCCCCCAAATAAAAGAAGAATAAAATAAAATAAATCTAAAGGCCAAGAAAGCCTGGGTTAAAACAATTTATTTTTTCCCCTGTGGCTGAAGTCCCCTTGAAGTAACCAAACCACAGGGCCAAGATGATGGCCTTTATCATGTCGAAGTGGTCGACCAGATGGCCAGGCCTATTCTACATAATGACTCTCACTCTGGTGGTTTGTAATTTATGAAGCTTTCTAATCGGAAATGCACTTGGCTGCCAGCAAGCTCTGCCACACATAGATACAGCTTCTTCCAAAAATAAAGAAAAATTCAACCTGATACTCTTCCCCCGGACATGAGGAGCAGTCTAAAAGCACAAGGTAGATTAGCAATGTCCATACTGCACTTAATTTATGAACAAGATGAAAGATGCATGGTGGGTTCATTCATGGTTCCCAGAGCATGGGGTGAGGAAGATGAAGAATTGATGGAGAGTGAGGGTTGAGAGAGCAAGGGAGGGGGAAAAACTGGAGGGGAATGAAAGGAACCTTACACACCTGGGCAGAGGCAAAAATCTTCCAACAATTCAGTACTCCCTATTCTAACTCACAGATGTCTGATAATGATGGAGCAATTTTATTTTATTTCTGTAGCCAAAGGTTTTTGTTTTTATTTTCCTAATTAATTTTTAAGTTAATTTTTTTTCTTCTCATGAGTGTATGCATGTGTGATGTGGCATGCATGTGGTTCCACATGTGTACGTACATGCTTGTGTCTGTGTGTGCACCTGAAGTTGACTCCAATGTCTTCCTCGATGGCTCTCCATTTGATTTTTGAAACAGGGTCTCTCTCACCGTACTTGGAGATGGCCAATTCCAGCTAATCTAGCTAGCCAGTTAGTCCCAGGATCTCCTGTCTCTGATGGGATCACAGGTGACCCACACGCATACCTACTCTTACCATGAGTGCTCAGGACCAGAACTCTGGTCTTAATGCTTGCGTAGGAAGCACTTTATCCACTAAGCCCTCTCCTCATCCTCCCATCAAACCTTGTTTTAAGTTGGAAGAGGTTGACTGTGGTTGACACTCCTTACTTCCTTACGGTCCCTAAGACTTTGCCCTTCAATGTCTTTCACTGAGTTTGGGAACACTATTGGTTTTGTTCTCAGATTTTTTTCTAACACAACCACCTTGGTAAACTAGCCCCAGGTGAACTCAGAGTTTCCAAAGAAAGCTGCTTGCTGCAGAGACACACACTGCCTTATTTCTCCTCCGTGTATAAGGAGACTAAGAACGCTCTGTAACCACCCACTCTTCCATGGTGGGTACCTTTGTGATCTGGCATGCTGAGACCCCCATCTCCAAGAAATAAATTTGCCTTCAAATAGCAATGACAGAGATGGGTGAGCATTTTAAAGAAGTCCACGAAAGCCTGCTACAGTGCTAGACGGAATAGTGCTCGCTTATGAACCACTCAGAAACTGACAGTGTGTTTTCTGATTAGGTGGTTTTAGCTTTCCAGCTTTTCAGGTGAGAAAATGGTTAAGCAGACAGCACCTTGCCTGGGCATTTCATGTGCGTGCTTTCCTTCCTTGCTCAAAGGGCATCAAGGAAAGGCAAGGTGTTTTTCATTTGATTCAAGTGAAACAATTGATGTTGTTATGACTTTGAGTGAAGGGGGTGGGGTTGGGGGAGCAGTGCTGCTTTTTAGTAAAGGAAGATATCCCAGTGTGCTCTTCTGCATAGTGCCTGTGCTCTTCCTAGTGTGTGACATTTGCTAAACTGCCACTAAAAGTCCACTCTTAGGACAGGGATTTTTATAAAGGACCACAGGCTCAGGGACTTTATTTCTTAGTCCACAGTGCTGGGAGTAGCACATCTTGGAATGAACAGTATTTAAGTGGGCTTGGGAAGCAGATGCACTTTGAGAACAGTTATCAGTAATCAGAATCCCAGGCTGATAGTTTAAAAATATCGTGAGCCATTAATGAATAGTGGCTCTTTCTAACACGGTGCTTTGAAAAGTACAGGAGAATATAGAGAAGATGAATGAAGGCAACCTGCTGAGGAGCTTGAGGGAGTCTGAAGCGAACAGTGGAGAGCCGGGCTTGCTAGGAGGCTAACCACAAACAGTGAGCTAGCACTCTGTGCTCTTCCCAGCAATGGCTGCCAGATTAGAAGCGTCACTGCCCTCTGTTGTTCATGGGAGAAATACAGACGCCAGAACAGGAGCCTGGCAGCATTGCCTGGTAAACAGACCACCACTGCGAATCCGGCCTGCACTGTGAGGAAGGAAGGAAAGAAAGAGGGAAAGTGAGGGTAGCGAAGAGAGGGGGAGGGAAGGAAGGGAAGGAAAGAGAGAGGAGGAGAAGAGGGAGGGGAGAAGAAGGGAGGAAAGGAAGCTAGGAAGACAGGCAGGTAGGGGAGGGAAGGGAGGAAGGGAAAGGGCTAGTGCGCTGTCTGTGCAGTGTTTCACTGCCATTGCCCAAATGGAAGAATGAAATTACTATATATCCCCCTTACGTTTATTATCATAAGAACTATTCTTCAGAAGAAATATGGCTTCCCTTTATTGTGTTTTTGACTCGCTTACAAAACAAGTCTCATATTTTAGCCTAAGCTGACCAGGATGAACTTTGTGGCAATTCTCCTGTCTCAACCCCTGAAATACTGGGATTGCAGGTGTGACCCATCACACCCTAGAAGAGGCACATTTCAGTTTAGTCATGGTGGAGATGGAGCAAGCATTGAGGGGTCTCCCATTCGCTCATTTTATTTACTGTTATCTTGGTTTCATAACTCCTGGTTGACACCCCAGGCTTGGACGAGGATGATAGCAGTAACTGTCGCTTGTTCCCCCTTTCTCTAATTTACATTTCTCAGTGTTGGTTTTGCTTTTTTTTTTTTTTTACTCTGCTGTCCAAACAGCAAATATAAGGACCGGAAACTTATTCTTAAAAGCTCACATAACATTTAAAGTGGTATTGCTCAGCTCTATGTGTTTTACAAAATTTGAAGATTACTGACGGAGCGACAACTTCATTCGGGCAGATCATTTGGAATTACATGAAACAGCTGCTGGCGAGCAGCTGATGACAAAGGAGACCATTTTGATCTCCTCAGCGAGGGGACTCTAGCAGGGCGCTGCCCGCACGGAGCACTGAAGAACACATTGTGCTCCGGAGCCCCACACACAGCAAGCCTCTCATGGTGCTTGTTGCCAAACACTGGGCTCTAATCACTTTGTGTTCAGTCACAGATCCAGGAAGTCCAAATCCAGCCAGACAAATGCAGCCCGGCTTAGCACAAACAGCTTTAACAGGTGCTTCAGTGTGGTCTCAGGAACCTGAGAGACAGGACAAACAGTAGAGGATCGTGGCCATCCTGTCGGTTTGCCCAGTGCACAGGGTGGCACCTGGCCCTGAGCAGCAGTGTGCCATGGCGGACAGCTAACTGGTGCCTAAGTGATGGTGGAACACTGCAGCAAAAAAGATGCTTAGGTGCCTTAGCTCTGCAGGCCCTCTGCAAACGGACTGCTCCAGGGGCATCTGGAGCCTGCCCCCAACTCTGAAACGGAATGAACAGGAATGAAGGCCTTGCGCTGTTAGAAACTAGAGGGGTGGATGAGTAAGTTGACGTCAGCAGGTGCTGACGCTCCCCGGCTCATAACAGCAAACGGAATGGACTGGCTGCTGTCCGGCCCTGCCCCTGTCTGCAAGGACAGGTGGTGCACCCAGCAGGCCACACACTTGCACTGTGTGGTTATTTCTAGTTCACAAAGCCTGTTTCACCCAGTCATGGGCTTCTTTCTTCCTCGCCACCTTCCGGGTGGCAAAATCAGAGAACTTGAGGGAAAGTTCACAAAATCAGCTGATTCTGTGATGCTCCCCCCAAATCGTGTCACTTTAGAACCACTGACAGCGAAGATTCCCTTATGGAGTCGGGGAGCTGGGAATGGACAGAAAAATGCCTGAATTTATGTGCATATCCTGAGCATGAAAATGCTAGAGGGAAGCCCTGTGCTTAGACAGGGTGAGCTGCAGAAGTGATCTGAAGCAGGAGGAAGTGGCACACTTGGGCCCACATTCGGCTAGTAGGCAGACTCTCGGTCCGGTGTTTGCCTCTGCACTGGGGATAACATTTGGATGACTGTCCTGTACGCTTTGTTTATTCTTCTACCAGGATAAAATGATGCGTGTTCCCATCAGATTAGAGGAACCGGGAATGTTTTTCATAAACTACTGAGTGTAGGCATTGGCACGGCCGTGTGTTAACAGGCCGGTGGAGAACTCGCTGCTTATTATGACTCCAGCTTTGCTTATCATGGCTTCTGCTGCTTCAGAAAGGTGGTGTCCCCTCTTTCTCTTCCTTCCCCTCCCTCCCTCTCTCCCTCCCTCCTATTCCATGGATCCCAGAACTACCTCATTCTCTCTACGACTACCTCATTGCTCTACGACTGAGCCACCACCAACCCAGAGCTCTTCTTTGTAATCTATACTTCGGCTTCAAGGTCCCTCTATCTGGGCAGATATATTTAAGGTATTTAGGAGTGTAGCTCTTTCTATTCCTCCAAGCGCATGTTATAGGGCTCATACCATCCTGTCCTTGTCCAGTGTAGGGAACTGAGGCAGAATGAAGTTGGTAGGGTAAGTGATCTATGTAACACCAGTATTCACGTGAGTGGAGTTCATTCGTCACAGTTTCGTCTCCTGAGCGTGGCTGTAAATCCTTGAGTCACCCCGAGCTCCATTTTCATACATGAGTAGCATTTGAGGACTTGAGTTGACTTTCTGTATAAGCTGGCCCGTTTCCTCCCTGACACGTCAGTAGACTGAGGCCTACGAATGTGAGTGGTTTCTTCCAAGCATGCCATTAGCTCAAGGTGGAACCAGGATTCTTTATTTCATACATGAGTTTGTATGTGTGTGGGGTGCACATGTGTGAATGCAGCTGCGTTTGTGGGTACACACAGGAGTGGAGGCCCGGCATTCTCCTCTGTGTCTGCATTGCTCCCACCAGACAGGTTCTCCCATTGACCGTGGAGATCACTGTTATTTTTGTGATGCTGAGATCCTCCTGCTTCTGACAACCCAGCCTTGGGGCAACCAGGAGTATGTAGCCATGGTCAGCTTTAAAGTGGGTACAGACGATCCAAACTGAGGTCCTCATGCATGTGCAGCAAAGCACACTTACCTGTTGAACCATCTCCCCAGGCCAAGAGGCAGGATTCTAGAAATGCTGTCCATATGCGTCAGGCATCTGGGTTCTGAGCATTTACAGGTGCTCTGGCAGAGTCATGCTCCCTGTTTGGAAGGAAGCACCGTCACTGTACCCTTTATATCCAGCTCCCCTGCATCCCTCTATCAGGCATATTTGCAGCAACCGGATCAAAGCTGTGTGGCTGGAGGCATGGGGGAGGGTAAGGAGTGGGTGAGCAGCTCTGTTCCTGGGTATGATGGCTGGGTAAAATGCTCACAGGTAGCAGAAGGAGGCACAGGATTGGATGCTCTTGTGAAGGCCCAGCACCCGTGTCTTTCTTGGTCACTCTCCACCTTAGGTTAGAGGCTGACTTTCTCACTAAAGCTGAGCTGAATGGTTGGCTAAACTCTCTATCTCCAGGGTTGAGTTTACATGGGGACCCCCAAATGCACTTCTTGTGTGGATGTGCAAGATCCAAACTCTGGCATCGTTATGATAATTACCAAAATCAAAGCCAGAGCTCCATGCGTTCTGTGTAAGTACTCTGCCACTGAGTCATAGACCAGCCCAAGAGCAGCAGTATTGTTCTTATGTGCTATTGTGACAAATAAGGACTGAGGTGTGTGTGTGTGTGTGTGTGTGTGCGCACGCGCGTGTGCTGGGTATGGGTGTATAATATGCAGTATGCATGTGTGATGTATGCTGGTGGATCCCTTTTGTCCAGGATGTACAGTATTACAGATATGAAATCAACACTAATGATTACAATGTTTTGCCTCTAACTATAAATGTTTTGTTGTTTTGGTACCTTCCCCTTTTAATCAGCTAGCTCAGGCCTGCCTTCTCTTTTCCCAGTTCAGGGAAGCAGTGAGGGTTTGGCAGAAACACCAGAGCCTTGAGCCACTGGGTGCCCTAGGGTCACACCCAGGCTGATCCCTCACTGCTTGATCCCCTTGAATAAGTCAGTGTCCGAGGAGCTAAACTTCCTTCCTTGGGTTTCTTTGTCACCATCACCATCACCACAGCACGTGTTTTAAAGATGCTGTGACTATAAAGTAAGAGAATGACAAACACAAGAAGAGGCTGTGATGGTTCCTACCTCACTGACCATGGTTGAGGTTAAATAGAGCAGTCAGGTCCGTCCTCCAGCACTGTGCTGAAGACACGCCTCCACGGGTGGGCTCCACTTCTCTTCCGTCCAAACAGTAGGTCAGGCCCTGCATTCACTCTCTATTTTATATTGCTTCCTTCCTCCCAATGGACGGAATGCTTTTCACATGTAGACCATTGCCTCACAGAACAGTGAAAATTAAAGATAACTTACTATGTGATTTACCAACAGTAGCCACCGCTATGTGTGTAGGGGAGCAAGTGCGTTTCTGTGTGTGTGTGTGTGTGTGTGTGTGTGTGTGTGTGTGTGTGTGTGTGTGCAGCTATGTGCATGTGGAGGGCAAAATTTGAGCATTTTCTTTGACCATTTTGTACCTTGTGTTTTTGAGACAGGGTCTCTCACTGAACACAGAGTTTGAGATTTGGCTAGACTAACTGGCCAGCGAGCCCCGGGATCCTCCTGTCTCTGCCTCTCCAGTCTTCTCATGTACATATTGGGGATCCTCAGGTCCTTGGGCTTGTGTGGCAACCTCCTGAACCATCTCCTGAGCCCTGAACATCATGGTCAGTCCTGTGGAAGGTGTCATTTACAGATAAATAAAACAGGAGGAGTGGCTACAGGACTTTCTCAAGAGCAAACTTCTAGAAAAGGGAAGTGTTGGCATAGAAAGTTGCCTAAGCACCTGCTGGGTTAGTTTGCTTTCATTGCTATGACAAAACGCCATAACCCAAAGCAGCTTCTGGAGGACACTTTAATTTGGCTTACTGTCTTCAAGGAGTAAGAGTCTGTAGTGTCAGGAAAGCATGGCAGGAAACAGCTCTGGGGTGAGCCTGAGAACTCTCAAAACCAACCTCCAGTGTAGAGCTTTCTCCAGGGAGGCCACATCACTTCCTCAACAGCTTCACTGACTGGGGAGCAGGTGTCAAACACCTGAGCCTATGAAGGACATTCTTTTTCAAAGCACCACACTCACTCAGTAAACTTCTAAGCCTGTATGCAAATACATGAGGCCCCCTCAGCCTTTAACTGAGGATGTCAGGACTTCTAAGGCAGCTACCATCTCAGCTACCAGGGAAGCCCAATTAAATATTTTTAAGTGAATAATAGCAAATTTCGGAAGAAAGGACAGCTCCACAGAACATCAGAGATGCTCGTGAAAGCAACAGTTCCTGAAGAAAAATCAAACCCTCAATTAAGTCCTTGGATATCACCGGCAATTTCTTGAGGGACTTAAGACTGCTTTCCACCCTAGCAAAGTAGGCCACAAGCTTGGTAAATAGAGCAGAGAGACATTTCCTGCGAAGGAACCCAAATTAAAACCTAACTAAACTACAGAAACATATCTGCACCTACTTTCACCTGGAGAGCAAACAAATGAGTGGTGGGGAAGATGGAGTCAGAGGACATCATGAAGGCTGCTGCTGCTACCGTGGCAAGAGGCCAGCCGTACTGCTACAAGCACAGATGGAAGGATGAAACACATTTGCATCCAAAAAGAGGCAAAGCAAGCATCTCCAGGAATAAAGACAGCAAGACCGAGAAAGAACTTCTGTAGTCCCTGGGTGTGCACATTTCTTAAACACAAGTTCATGGTTCATGTATTTTGAAAATCTTTTGCTAAAACCTGTACATTCCTGATGCTGGCAAGTGTTTGTGTTCAGCAGTATAGAGCTAGGTGTGCATGTGTGCACAATCACGTGCTAGGCTTAAGGTGAGAGATGCAATTAAGACATCACAGAGTGTCCTCTCAGAGCCTTCTTTGGCGGATACCTTCTAAGGCATATAGGCTAGCACTTCCCTTTTGTGTAAATATTTAGTTTGGCACCTAGCTTGGTGCTAACAACAATGTGTTAAATGCCTGCCAAATATAATATAGATAAATTGACGCAATATCCCCCCCAAGTTTAGTATTCTCAGTTTAATTGCTATTTCTTCAGATGCAAAGCAGAAGAGATTCTATTTATTATCTCCCTTGGCCTCTTGAGCTTTCTTCTCTGAATTCCCTCCACCTTCTTTTCCTTAGAGAAAAAGAGGACTGTACTAATCAACAAGTGAGCAGAGCCACACTACATTGGGCCATGGTCAGGGTGTCACAAGGGCTTGACACTAATGGCCAAGAATGAGAGTCAGGTGCCCTCTGAACAGGGTGGGAATAAATCTGCTCGCTGCTGGCCCTGCCAGTCACAGAGCATCAGGGAGCCTCAGTTTCTGGATGAGCAGCACTGGATCTTAGTGCAGGATGTGGAGTTCCAGAGAGTCAGATGAGGGCAGGTGCTGAGGACAGATTGAATTTCTTGTTAGATTTGTCTGTGATGTCCGGGACCCACTGCCATCAGGGCTGATAATAACAGTGGTGGTGTGAGTGCAAGGTGATTAGCAGCTGGTTTTTTTTTTTTTTAAACATCCCACAAAACAAAAGGAATTGTGTAAAGATCTGTTTTCCACTTGATGTTCTGGAGTCTGAGACTTTTTGCAAATACACTGCTGTTTGCAGGAGACTTTAACCTGTGTTCTGTTAGTTGCCTTGAAGACCAACAGTATCTTTGTGTCTTTCACATAGCCAGGAAAGAAAACAGTGAGTTTATTACCTAGCTAGTAATCCACGGCTCGCCCCAGGGTACCAGCAGCCACTGTATAGCGGGTATATTATTTTATGTCAGCCATGCTGGCATACTGAGAAACGCAAATGTGTAGACCGTGCCTGCTTCCTAGCTTGTTGTCATCCGCTGAGCACCTCCTGATGCACTTGATTTGGGGAAGGACTACATTTTCACAGTATGCCACTGTCGCAAAGCTTTGCCGTTTTCAATTTTACAGCACACCTCTTTTTTTTTTTTTTTTTTTTGGTACAGCTAGCAGCCTCATGCCTTGGCTCTCTAATGACATGCCCAGCAAGGTACTGTCTTGGCAGAAGGAGGAATTCACTCCATTAAGCAAATATATTGGAGCCTTCATCCCTTGTTGGAGGTGCAGACTCAATCCTTAGCAACTGTAGCAAACTTGAAAGCTCCTTCGCTTCTCAGTCACTGCAAAACACATTTTGTTGTCATCAGAGGAGGTGGGAAGCCTCCTCTCTGGAAGAAACATCCTACCTAAATTTAAAGTCTGAGGGTCTTTTTAAATTATCTAGAAGAGTCTAACACCAGAGGGCGATGTGAATACAACATTTTAAGTACTTTTTATATGTATAGTTTATTTGGGGTATGTAAACAGATAAACATGTTTTGCGTTTATTATAATACAATCCTTTATTTTGCTTGTACTTGAAATCACAGTCCTTCTGTATCTTACTCTATTTCTACATCTTGGCAAAGAATGAAAAAAGATGGGATACTATTTCTGATTATGCAAGTGGAACTTACTGAGTTCCTATTGTATGTACAGAATCACACTAAAGGGTTAGAGGAAACCAGCACAGGACTAGGCAAAACCTCATTAATGACATGGTTATGACTCAACTACTGTATACAAGGCACCGTGGAGGCAATTGGCATAAACTAGATTGTGCCTGGCCTTAAGGAGCGTACAGCCAACTGGAGAAACCCAATCCTATCCCATCTGCCACTAAAGATCATCTAATGTAGTAGTAATGAGGCTTCCTGGGCCATTTTCAGAGACTTAGCTCAGAAGCAGAAATGGCCTTGTCAAACCAACCAAGCAAACAACCTTGTAAAGCTCTTTTCCACTTACAGAGACTATTGGGAGTGGGCCAACCTTACCTATAAATGGCAGGGCCAGGCTTCCAGCATGTCCAGGTTTGGCTGTGGTTCTTACAGCTCGTGCTAGTTCCAGACTATAAAATTAAACCAGGAAAAAGAGTCTGGGTTGGATTGAGAACAAAACTCAGTGTCCAGGCCCAAAACCTCTGAATTCTGTTTGAAGCTGTAAGAAATAGGAGGTAGCTTTGTAAAAGAGCGTAAGGAATGGACTAGAATGAAGAAGAGAAATGGAGAAAAATCAATGAGACCGCTAGTTAGGACATCCACTCGCTCAGAGCATTAAGATTGTGGATGTGCTGTGAGTCAGAACCAATAGGACTTAAAAGCTGACCAATGTAAACCTGCATACAAAAGTGGGACTTTCTTCTCTTGACCCAAGGGGTCACATTCATCAATCACTCACCATAGAAAATGAGAAGCTGGAGGTACCAGCCCCCCTCTGTCCTCATCTGTCTACTGTCTAAATAGGGTGCCGTTGGAGCGCCCCCGCTCTGCCAGGTCCTACGTTCTGTTCTGAACATTCAGAGATGAGACTTTCAACAAGATCACAGGTTCATGAGAGAAGTTAAAAACGCGCATAAATAGAGAGGAAAATGCAAAACAGTAGAGGAACAAGTTGCCTCCTGGGAGGAGGTGACCTTTCTTGGTCTCCATATGGAGAAGAAAATCCCAGGGGCTGAGGGCACACACAGAAGTATGTCTCGGGGTCGGGAGTGTTGGGAAGGGACCGTGAGGGGTGATGTTTGAACCCGAGGGATCTACATGTGAACTGTGAACAGACATAGAGAAGTCATTGTAATATAAATCACCCAGACCCTAAAAAGCCTCCAATTTTCTGGCAGTTCTCTAGCAGTGTCCCCTCTGCAGGGACTACACTCTGCGTATCTGGTGCCTGTGAAAGGAGAAGTGACACCAGTTAGAGACTGTGATAACTCAATGTTATGTCTGAGAATCATTTTCTTATACGATTGAACAAACTCAGCAGACGATTAACATCTCAAACTCTTTCCAATGGAGCAGTAAAACTCAGAAGGGGCAAGGGACACCCATGTTGTTCCTATTTCCAATATCTATATAGTCTATTATTATATTAAAAACCCATTTTGATAAACGTGGCATGGTAAGTTTAGAGCACCTTTAATGAGTGTCAACTTTGACACAGGTGTGCCAACTGTCTGCCAACAATTTCTGGGCACAGAGAAAAGGCTACACATCAAAATTCAAACCCTTCAGGTTCCTAAAAATTCTTTAGTTCTGCTGCCTCTCCCCAGCATCTAAGGCAGAGTTACTATTTCTTTCTCTTTTTTTCTCTTTCTTTTTTCCTCCTTCTTCTTTTTAAATGTTGAACACGTTCCTTTACCGGGCTTAGAAATCTTTCTGGTCCAATTGAACAAGAAAGGACTCCTCTTGTGCCTTTTTTTTTTTTTTTTCTCTCCAGGCTGATGAAGCCTTATAGAAATGTAAATGCCATGTAAGAGCAGCTCCCAGGAAGCTCGTGTGGGGCTCTGCTCTTCTCCCCTGCTCTCTTGTAAAAAAAAAAAAAATTCCCCGATTCTGCGGCTGTGTGCATCTCCTGTGGAAGGGCATTTAATTAGCTACAAGTTACAACAAAGACTTTTGAAAAGAGACTCTACCCCTGGCCAGATGCCTTTATTTTCATTTGGCGAATAGCGAGGTGTTTAGCTCCCTTATCAAGAGCTCATGGGCTGCTAGGCTAAATTGGGAACATCTCCACACTGTTTGACAAATAGATTTTTTTGTAAACTGATTTAGCTTTTCCATTGTTTGCATTTCATTATATAGCAGACTTCATGTCACAAAATCGGTATTCATTCAAAACAGAGAATTCAGAGATAGGACCGTAGCCAGATAAAAAATATTGCACAGGTCAGGCCCATTAAGCACAGAATAATAGCAAGCCAGTGATCTAAGGGGCCAGGCTTGAGCAGAGAAGGGCTTCTGTGGCTGAGGTCAGGAGCCAGCTGGGGACTTTACATGAGGTTGTGGACATATTTACAGGACAATTTGTAAAGGGGGTGGGAGCAGGGAATGCTAAGAAGCCATCCCCTATGATAATCTGGACAAAAGAGACAGGCTGATCTTTGCATTCAATATCTCCTTCCCCTCACCCCTTGCCCAAGGGGGAGGGGCAGCCAGAATGGTTTTGTTTTATTTTGTTTTGTTTTGTTTTTAACAGTTGAGTTGTATCTTATTTGGTTCTGAAACACTGGCTCAGAAGAGCTTGGGGATGGTTTGTTGTACAAACGGAAGGGCAGTAGTGGGACAGTTTACTTTTAAGAGGAGGTTGCCCAGCAAGATTACTTTTTGTTTTATTTCTAAAGCCTTTAGACTTAGGCACGCCTGACACCACCCCAGAGTATCTCCAGGTGCAGACAGAGACAGAGAATGTGTACCCCCAAAATGAGGACGAAGCTTGAGGTTGAGAATGACTGCACAAAATTTATGGCAAAGGATCAAATTGTGTGTGTGTGTGTGTGTGTGTGTGTGCATGTGTGTGTGCCTGTGTGTGTGCGTGTGTGTGTCTGTGTGTGTGCGTGTGTGTCTGTGTGTGCGTGTGTGTGTGTGTATGTGTCTGTGTGTGTGCGTGTGTGTGTGTCTGTGTGTGTGTGTGTGTGTGTGTGTGTGTGTGTTAGTGAGATGCAGCTTTGAGCTATATCCCTGAGCTTTAGACCTGGGCATCCCCTCTTTACTGCCAGCCTCCAGTGAGGAGCCCAAAAAGCCACAGAGGAGAGTTATTAATGAAGAAATTTGTTTCAGTGAAATAATTTTTAAAAGTAAATGCTCAAAGTCAAGGTCCTATGTCACCTCGTTCTTGCTCATTGGGAGTTCTTCCTTGGAGGTCCTGCTTTCTCTACTTGCCTGTCAGTGTTGGGGTTACTTATGATTAATGGGGAGCCGTCTTTCTCAAGAAGTGTCATCTTGGGAGGATCAGGCAAACCTGAGGTAAATAGCGGTGGCACGCAGTTACAGGATGGCAGGGGTCCAGAGGTCTCTGTCCTGCTGTATGCCTTTGCTGACCCCATGAAGACGCATAAATATTAGTGATGAGCAGGCCTCCCAGGGGAGAGCAGAAGGAAGTGAAGTGTTGGTATGTGAGCAGACACTGTCCTCAGTTTGAGTTTAAAAATACAGTATTTGTCAATGAGCCCCACCCCCACCCCGGGCTGCTGTGAGTTTCACGGTGTCTCTATTAGGTACTTTTCCATTGCTGGGTCTGTCTGCTGTCTTCTGTTAGAGAAATAGCCTTCTCCCACTGTAAAGTCATTCAAACACCTATGGAGTATCAGGAAGTGAGTGGAAAGGCTGCTCAGTGGTAGAGCATTTGCCTAGAGTGAGGCCCATGTTCCACCCCCACCCCAACAGAAAAAAGAGAAGAAAGGAAGGGAGGGAAGACAGGAGCAAGGGAGGGAGGGAGAAAAGGAGTAAGGGTTTGAGTACAAGGCTTCACACATGCTAGGCACTGTGCTCGACCACAGACTATTCCCTGAATATAATCTGGTCAAGTGAGTGGGAGGGTTGGTTGTTTAGTCAGTTAGTGAGTTAGTTAGTTAGCCAGCTAGTTAGCCCAGGATGTTCTGGACTTCACTATGTAGCCCACACAGGCTTTAAACCTGTGGTAATCGACCCCCCAGTACCCCCCCGCTTTAGCCTTCCCATCAATGGGGGCACAAGTTTGCACCACTCTGCCTGGCTTTGATATACTTTTAAATTATACACACCCCTCACTAACAATGCCATGGAACTTGCTGGCCTTGCCTTGGCAGTATTGTGTTTGTATCTGTTATATTTCCTAAATGGATGATCTATTAAAGGTTTCCTCCTCAGGACACTGTCATTCACAGGCGGCTTTCAGTTTACCTAATCCCACTCCCTCAGTGGTCAATCTCACCAGCTTCCTTCCCTACTCAACATTTAGGATTACCTGTGGGTCTCTCCCTTCACGCATCTTTGTGTAGACATGATCACAGCCATTCTCGCTCAGTGGGTTTGGAATCCAAGAGGTTGTAGTTTCTAGGCAATTCCCCTAGGGAGCTGGAGTGTCTCATTTGGGGATTTCTGCTGAACTTTTGAGCTTTGCCTTGGGTTCACAAGCTAAGAGGACCCACCTTGTCCGCAGAAGCAACCAAGTCCTGAAGTCCATTGAGCTAGGTAGTGACTTAGCATCTCACACGTGTCCCTGACAGGTTTTCATCTTAGAATCATTTTCATGGGCCATGTGTAAAGAATATCCTTTTGTTTACATTTTCATAGTTTACCACCGTCTTGCATCACACGTTTAATTCCTAACAAATGCTGTTTTATGGAACATGTTTCCTTATGAAGTAAGCCGAAGGGGTGACTTTTTAAAAAGTGTGTGTGTGTGTGTCTGTGTGTGTGTTAGAGTGTGAGATCTCACAGAAGCCAGACGGGGGCGCTCAATCCCTTCCAGCTGGAGTAACAAGTGGTCCTGAGCCACGTGAAGCAGTACTGGGACTCAACTAAGATCCTCTCAGAGGAGCAAGGGCTCTTCATATCCTAGACCTCTCCAGTCTCACTTCCTTTATGTTAATTGTTGTAACAAACAATAGAACTGAGACAAAGGAATTTCCCAGAGCCCACAGCCAGCCCTCTGTAGAGCTTTGAGTAACAGCATCTTCTCAACGAGCTACATCTCCCACCCTGTGTTACCTTGTATGTTTGGTTTAGCTTGGTTCACTTTGAAGGCTCGGGGCGGGGCAAGGGGACAGGGTGAGGGAGGGTGGGGGAGGGTGGCTGGCTGACAGTGGGTCGGGTGGGGTGGAGCCCAGGAGCTCAACCACGCTAAGCAAAAGCTGAGCTCCATCCCCAAACCTCAGGTTTATGTTTCTTCTTCCGTTTCCTATGTGTGGCTCGCTAGTGATGCTAGGCTCTGTGCTAAGTGATTTACTAGCAGTTCTTAGTCTCAAACCTGGCTGCGGACTGAAATCACCCGGGGGAACTTGACAAACTCCCAATGCCAGAGATTATAATTAATTGTCTAGATTGGAGCACTGGGCCTCACTGATGTATGGAACATTTCCCTCAACCTCCTGAGCCACAGACCAGGTGAGAGCCATCCACATTTAAAAACAACGAAGAGACTGAGGCATAGAAGAGTTGAATCCCTCAGCTCACAGGGCCTTCAGCTTAAGAAAGGCAAAAGCCAGGGGCAAAATAAGCCCAAGCTGCTGTCCCTAGCCCTTCTGGCTACCTATCTGTCCCTTACAGATTTAAGCTTTTTACTTTTCTTCAAAATTATGAAAAAGCCTACACCAGGTGGACCAAATGCACATGTGCCAATTAAAGAACGAAGTAAATATTCAACTTTCCAGACGCTAAAGAATCAAGTTAGAAACATGTATTTGTTATTTTTTGTGTGTGCCAGCACTCACCTGGGTGTGAGCACCCTTGAACACACCCATGGCAGCCGTGTAGTGGTTAGAGGAAATCTTGTGGGAGTTAATTCACCTCTGTCATGTGGATCCCAGAGATTGAACTCAGATCCTGAGGCTAAGCTGCAAGCACCTTTGCCTATCGAGCTGAATGGGCCAGCCGCTGTACCTAGCAAGAGTGTATGCGTGTATAAATTTACTGTGGGTGTTTCTCCTTGTGGAATGTATTCATAACAAGACTCAGAGTGTTGAAACAGGGTGACAACTAAGGGGCAATGAGTGTAAAATAAAGTGAATTCTGGGATTTTTGTTTTCACAGCCAGCTCTGCCTATCTTGCTGAGAACATAGCCCTGTGAAGCCACTGGTGGCCGAAAGAGATGCCTGGTCCTCAGGAAACCCCAGGACTCACTCCCTGCAGGGCCTGCTAAAGCAAACTCCTGCCAGAGAGTTTACATTTTTAAATGAAGTATCTAAAATTTAAAAAGAAAGAAAGAAAAGAAAAGAAATGAGGTCAATGAGTGTACCTGGCTGGTTTCAAGCTCCAGCTCCTCCTACCTTGGCCTCCCTAGTGCTGGGAGGGTAAGCATGTGCCGCCCCCGACTGCCTCTGGGTTCAAACATCATGTCTCAATTCTGCTTGGCTTCAGCTGGAGAGGAAACTAAGTTATCACACCCCATTCCCGTCTGATCTTGGATGGATGGTGCTGTCTAAAAGAGCTGCCTGCTGCTCAGGTAGGAGCCAAAGCCCAGTGGGCAGAGCATTTGCTGGGCTTCCTACACAGGCCTGAGCTTGAATTCCATGCTGCATGAACTAGGTGTGTTGACATGACTACAGTCCGAGCTCTTGAGAGGTCGAGGCAAGGTCAGAATATCCTCCTTGCCAACACAGGATTCCAGTCTTGACTACACGAGACCTTGCCTCAAAATTCCAAATCAAACAAATACACAGAAATATTACTCGTTAAAACAACTACAAACCACCACGTGGAATGGAAGTACCCATAGCAAGAGTTAAGGCACCTTTTAAGCCTCTCCTTTCATTGACTGAGACTGGTCAAGACGGGTTAGGTCTATTTGGTAGTGTGTACACTGTTAAAGACTGGAAGCTAATGAGTAATTCTGACAGCTGTGCAACCCAGTGTGGAGAGAAAGTAAGCACTGAAATCTGTTTTAATTCTATTTTTCTCATCCTCAGAGTTGGGAGGTTCAATCTTAAAGAAAATTCCCTTTTCCATATGTCAAAATAGGTCTCATTTAATAAGTAGATAATTGAAAAATACTAAAACATTGACAGGACTTCTTCCCTCAAACATGCTTCACCAAAGCATACTTCCAAAAAAGAAAAAAGTCAAGCTGGATAACGATACACACACACACACACACACACACACACACACACACACACATGCACACGCACACTCACATGCACACACACACAGGCTCACACTTGCCCAAATAAACAATTTATCTGGCAGATTACTATGTTAATACAACACATAATTAAAACTCTCAAGAGTTTGCTACACAGAAAACAGGGACCTAAGCACAGTACAAGGTGCTCCAAACCAGTTAGACCAATTATTAAAAAGCCTGTAAGACTGGGGTGGGGTCAGGGGTGGAGCTGTAGGTTCTGTATGGTGGCCCTTGAGGGATGTGTAGAATTTTCTGTTACATAGGCTGTCTTGGTGCACGTTGTTGCCGAGTATAGCAGGCCGGCTCACAGATGAAAGTTCATTCTCTGTGATACTACAGAATTTATTTATAAAAGATAATTCTCTCCCAGAATACAGGCACATGAATTAATGCTGTTAGACAGAAATGTTTACATCTGAGCTCAAAATATTGGTGGGGGTTGACTAGTTGAATAGGCCTAACTGCTCGATTGATGGAAATGAGGCCAAAGGTGGGAAGCTGCACCCACGTAAGGAGCACATTATAGTTTGTCTAGTCTCATTTAAGCGTCTCTGCTTATAAGGAAAAGAAAATGCAGCCATATTTCTCTCCAGGACCTAGAGAAGTATTACATCCTAGCACTTTGCAGGAGAACACCCCTTCCCCTGCATAGAGCAAGAAACTGGGATAATTCTGAAGAAAGTCTGGGTGCAACAATGCTGCATTCTGTAAATTCATCAGAGTTCTTTTTGTTATTTGGGAGATCTTGGGGGAATTCCAGGCCACTAGAATCACTAAAACGCCTTAAAAAAAAAAAAAAAAATTAAGAGGGGTATGGCTTGTTTTTCATTGTTGCTATTTTTTATGTTTTTATTTTGCTTGCATTTTTGTCATTTTTCTCCTTTTGTTTGTGTGTTTGTTGTTGTTGTTGCTTTTAAGTACTGAGGGTTGAAACCACAGCGTAGTGCATGCTGGGCAAAGGCCTCTGCCGCCAGGGCAACAATATCCCAAGTCCTGCTGCTAGAGTTTTGCTAAGACAAGGACATTTTAGACTTGTCTGGGAGCATCAAGCAGCCATGAGGGGGCGCTCTGGCAAACCTTGCCAAGTGAAGTCTCTAGTTGAGAGGGGAAAAGCAGAACTGGGGCTTCCTTTGTATGCTGGGTTCTTGCTGGTGTCTCAGGCCCTTACCCAAGAAACCGCACAGAGCACTGGAAGTTCATGTGTGTCAAGAAGGAAGGCCACTGGCCCAGTCAGAAGCAAAGCTTCTTGTTGACCAACAGTTAGAGGCAACCCAGAATTCTCTTTTCTGTGTTCCTTTCGTGGGCTTTTAAGAGCCAGTCATAGACATAGGGGAGGGGAGTAGGGGGAAAGCGAGAGGGAGGGAGGAATGGGAGGATACAAGGGATGGGCTAACAGTTGAGATGTAATATGAATAAATTAATAAAATATTTTTTAAAAGAGAATACAAGGATGATGTATAAGAAACGGCTTGAGCTCAGAAGCAGTAACAATGTAAAATTTTTTAAAAAATTAATGCATAAATCATATTGTGACTTTGCAATGTGATGGCAGGTATCTTTGAGTAGCCAAGGTTCCTGGATTTCAGTTTTGTCATCTATATAATGAAGACGACGATGATGATGATGATGATGATGGTGACGATAACTATAGAATAGTAGAATTTCCTCAGGTCATACCAGATGATTGTAAGGAGCAAGAAGAAGCCCAAGTGGGAAATAGTCTATTCACATGTTAAAATGTCAACAGCTAAACTCCTTCAAGGTTCAAAGTCAAGTCTTCAGGCTTGGAGGCAGGCCCCTTTACACGCTGAGCCATCTCGCTGGCCCCTTTGTTAAGTTTCACTACTTTGTTTTGAGTTCTAATTTATCAAAGAGTGAATTAAGCTTCTTTTCTCTCTAATGAAAATTGTCTTTGATTTATTTAGATTTCTAATTCAAGTAAACTCTGGAACTAAACACCTAAAACAGGTTCTTTAATTGTGTGATTGGGCTTTTCTGTAGTGCAGACTTAGACGGTATGAATCTTGGCATTCGGCAGGCTTGAAGTTCGTGAGACACACCGTAGCTTGCCGACTATCACCAGTTATGTTGCTTTACCCTGCTAGAGAAATGAGATAGGGAGTTCTTTGCCTGACTTTATTTTGTATATAAAGTTTGATTCTCATCTCCTGTTTCTTTTCAGGTTTTAATTATTTCCATTTTAATTTTGTATGTGGATACGTGAATGCCACAGCACGTCTGTGTGAGTCCGAGGACAACTTTGTGGGAGCCGGTTTCCACGTGTTAGCACGTGGGCTCTGGAGATCAAACTCGGGTGGGTGGCTAGGCTTGTAGCAAGCCCCTTTATCTGCTGAGACACATTGCCAACACTTAGTCTGGTTTTCTATGAAAATGACAACAACAACAACAAACAAACAAAAACTGGCTCTGACTAATAGGATTGTGTGCACATCAAGGGTCAGCTTTAAGGGATGAAAAGAAGAGGGCGTGAGGGCTGGGGAGGCAGCTCGCTTGGCAAACTGCCCGCTGCCAGTGGAAGCATAAGGACCTAAATCTGATGCCCAAATCCCAAGTAAAATAGCCAGGCATGATGGCGTGTGCTTGTAAGCCCAGAATTGTGGAGATGGAACCAGAGTGGCCAGCCAGCCTGCTCTGTAAGTTCCTCAGAAACACGAAGAGCAGGTGAGGTTGTCCTCTGACATTCACAAAAGTGAACACACACGTGCACATGCACCTACATACATAGACATATATTCACACACGTGCACAGTGCGTGCAATGATGCACTCACACACAACTATACAGGGATTGCTTGAAGAACTTTATGAAAAGTTAAGAGAGCAGCCTGAGGTGAGACCTTTGCCCTCTCTGCTCATCAGTCTCCTCCTCCTCTCACAATAAGGGGAAACCTGCCTCCTATGGGCACAGTATCTGTGTCCACTATAGCTCTAGCATAACACTTCAGAGAATCAAGAGCAGCGGGGTCATTCTCCCATGGATCTCTGGCCACTTTTCACCAAGGAAAGCTTAATGGATAAAATTTAAGAAATACGACTTCTTAATGTAGAAATTGGATGCAGCACACAAGAGCTACTCTGAAGGCTTTGTGAAAACAAGATTTGGTCACAGCACATATCTGAGCCAGTGTTGGAGAAGGCGTGCTTGTCCTTCCACAGGAGTGAGTGTTTCCAGGGAGTCTGACTTGGTCATAAAGATGGTTACTGATGGAGCTGCTTTATTTATTTGATTTTCATTGCTCAAAACTTAGTCAGTGTGAATATTTGGAGAACAGAAAAAGAAAGTGAAGCATTGCACCTTCACAGCTCCTCCCTGGCTACAATCTAGTAGCCCACCCCAAGATGGTGGCTGAAGCACTGTCCCAGATCTCTAGCCTTGGCTTGCATCCTTTCTTCTCTTTGAGATTTTTCTCCTCCAAACCTCCTTTCTCTTACCCATTTATCTTCTTTAAAAAGGAAAAAAAAAAAAAGAATGACTTCAGCTTTCAGTTTTCCTTATATTATACCAGTCACAGAGGCCTTCTTAAAAGGAATCACAATTAACGGAGGAGTAGCAGTCATTATGAGTTCATTTGCTCATTTATTCACTTATTCCTTTGTTCACCCAGGACACAATCTCTGTGTTTCTAAATCATTGATAAGACTATTTGCCAAATTCTACTACTCTCCCTGGGGATGCCATCAGACTGAGCCCAGCTCTACAAATTGCAGTTAGATTGGTGTTGGAGTGGGAGGAGACTAAGCTTTGTAAAAACTAAATCTCCAAAGGAAATGGACACCCCATTATCTATTTGTGTTTGCTGGGTGTAAGAGAATTAATTTACAATGACAACGATGCATCACTTCCTTCCTCTTTAAAAAAAATATGACTTTGAAGGGCTGGAGAAATGGCTCAGCAGCTAAGAGTGCACAGGGTTCTGGCAGAGGACTGGGGTGTTCAGTTCCTCTAATACACTAAGCAGCTCCCAGATGGCTGGTAACTCCAGCTGCAGGGCATCTGATGCTCTCTGCTGGCCTCTGTTCGCACTGCACTTGTGTGCACAGACCCAACCTGGACACACACACACACACACACACACACACACACACACACACACACACACTTAAAAGCAAAGATAGATCTTTAAAAAGAAAAAAAGAGAGAGCGATGTGAATTTAGAGATTCTATTATGCTTTGTGGGCAAAGTATACATGTGGAATTTATCTTCTGCATTTGAAAGTGTCCTAGCTCCTCAGAGAGCCTTGTCCTCTGAACACTCAGATCTCAGAATCTCAGTGTGGCCTCTTTCTGTGTATTGCTGAGATTAACACAAAGCTGGCTGGTAACCAAGCCCAGGAAAGGGGAGAAGTATGATGTCATCTATGGACTGTCCCACCACCTAGGTGTATAGCCTGTGTTAAGGCTCTCAGCTTTCTGCAGCCACACACCTGTAAGGTCCAAGGGTTGAACTCCTAAACCAGGCTTATCCCTGCCTCTAATTTCCCATTGTCCATGCTCAGGGCTCCACCATAGATGAGCAGCCGTTCAGCACAGGAAAATAAAGTTCTACAAAGACACAGAGATCTTGGTTAATCTCATCAGCAGATTTGTGAGGACTATTCTTGCCTGGGACAATCAACACCAACGTCATTGTTGACTGAACTACTTCAATCAAAGATGTGAAGGAAAAAATACAGAAGGTGTTTTCTCTCCCCTTTCTTTGTATGTGTGTGTGGGCGGGGGCAGGGACACTGTGCAACTGAATTATTTGTAGAGCCAGCCGATTCTATTGACTCTCCCAGCACTGTTGGCCTCATCAGACAAGATGGCCGCTCTCAGGGCGATGACTGGCCTTGCTCCTGCTCATTTCTCCTTTCATTCAGCAGTGCACACATGGTAGAATAACAGGCGATCCATAAAATCTTAAGGCAAAGGCTATCTGTATTTCACTGTGGGAGATGGTTCTTTAGGCTTATCTTCGTGTTGCTGTGATATGTCATGGCAAAAGCACAAAAGCAACTTAAGGGAGAAAGGGCTTATTGTGGCTCCCATGTTAAGGGTACAGTCCACCGAGGTGGGGAACTCAAGGCAACAGGAACTTGAAGCAGCTGCTTCTGTCACTATCACAATTGGGAAGAAGTGAGCCATGAGTACATGTTGCTGCCCAGCCCCTTCACCATTTATGCATCCAGGATCCCGACCAGGGATTGGCGCCACCTAGAGCGGACAATCCTTCACACCTCCAGTAAGGCGATCAAGATAGTTTCCCAGAGCCACGGCCAACAGCCGGTCTCACAGGTGATTTTTAACTCTGTCAAGTTGTCAGTCAGCACTATCACACTTGTACTCCATTTTCTTCTGTTTTAAGACCTTGAATGACCCCAAGTCAGAGTTCAATTGACTTACAGTACCATGCTCTTATACCTGTTCTTTCAGTTAGATCTCAAAAAACAAAAAACAAAAAATAGTGCTAATATGGATAGGAAGCTCACTTTGTGGAGAATAACAGTAAGACTCAACATTAGGTCTCCAGTAATTTTGATAGTATAAGGAGGGGTGACATCAATCCACTGTGCTGACGTAGTCTAACTTGTTGAATTGTGAAAACGTGTTTTTCCAATTCCAAATTGATACAGAAAGAAACAAAATTTTACCTGAGCAAAGTGACTATACGGAAGCTTTGTTCTATCTCTGAGTCATGAAGATATGAACCCTTGCCCTGCCTCAGAACAGGCCAGGGCTCCTTCCTATAAGGTCTTTTGTTTGACAGTCTCCTGGCTTCTGCAGGTATGACAGACACAGGCCCAGTTAATCAGTGTTGGTTGAGGGAAGCAGATTTTTATCAAGCATAGTCATTTGTGAAGCAGATCCTTAGAAGTTTGTCAGGTTCTAACATTAAAAAAAAAAAAAAAAAAAAAAAAAAAAAAAGAAAGTCTAATGAACTCTTTCAACCTGTTTATGTGGCTATCTGATGGTATGATCGATCTCACTCTCTTTTCTGTTTCTTAACCTAGTCCTTTGAAAATCTGGACAAAAAGGGTTAATGGAAACTCTCAGGGTAGAAACCTTTCAAATTATATTGATAATCATCAGGGAGAAATGTGCTTTTGTGTGTGTGTGTGTGTGTGTGTGTGTGTGTGTGTGTGTGTGTGTGTGTGTGAGATGGAATACACACATACACATGCACGCACACACAGTTAGTCTCAAATGTACTTTGTGTTTAATGGGGTGGCTAAGGTGGGTAACTTGCTCATTTTGCTGGCATCAAGCTGTGTATTGCTTATTCAGAAGTCGTATTTGTTCCAAGCCCTCTTCCACTGTTTCCGCGCCTCACTCCTTTCTGTCAGAACGAAACCTCCCTTTATTTTGGACAACATTACCCCACACATCACTGAGTCAATGATTTATAGCTGTTAAAAATAGAGATTTTTGTCCCCTCTTTTATTGTTTTTCATAATCATCTTTCAAGTGAAAAGGCTAATTTACCCTTTCTATAGGAATATTTTAAGCTTGATTATCATAATACTGACTGCAGCCGCCTGAAAAGGTCTAAAAACAGGACACTGACCTTGAATGTTTTCTGCATTTAGCTCATGATGCTTAACATTCAGGAAAGAATGTAGCTGCAGCTCATTTATTAATGTATAATTTCACAGTGTTAACTATGCGTCCATCAGTGCATCCCATGCAGCTTGCAGAGAGTTTGCAAGGCACCTTAACATGCATCCTGCTTTATCAGAGCAGGGGCCTTGGAAAAGCAGTGGAACTAAAGTCAGTTTTCCCACTGGACTGACTGTAGTTTATAATTTAATTTTTACTGACACTTCCCAGTGTATAGTATTACCCTGACAAAATGCAAGCAAAATAATTCTGAATTAATTAAAGAGAACCCAAATTGCCTCAAGTAGTTTCTCTATCTTTCTCTGCCTTTTTTTTTTTTCCTCTCCCACTTTCACATACACACACACATGCACGTACTCACGCACACACTAGGAAAAGAGTTTGGTGTGTTCTGGAAGTGAAGCAATGGCTCCGTGGAGAACTTAGACTCCATCACTTGGGCATGGGTTAGCTCTGTGGGATGAGAGGTCTGTCAGAACACACGGGCTTTTGTTAGTGTTTCTGTAGGAGCGACCACTTGCAGCAGACATGATTGCTTCTTGCCAACAGAGACAATAATTTAAATATCAAAGTCTGTGCCCTAGAAATGAAAAGCAACAAAAGACTGCGGTAGGACGGATTGATAGAGGTCCAGTGGTAACAGGAGATAGGAGTCCCGACTTGGAAGGAAGTCTGTGTTCTCAGTGGGAAAGGTGCGAGCTAAAGCAGGCTCCTGGCACAATAGAAACTGGTTTCCCCAAGTGACAGAACCAGGGTCAGTTAGATGAGGGACCCTGAAGAAGGCCACAGGGTTTCTGAGGGCCATGCAGGGAGCGTGGCATGTGGCCTTCCCTTCTTGTTACTTAAGATTCTTTCCTGAAGGATGTTTATCATTGGTCTCCTTTGGGGCTCAACGCCGGTACTTCCTGATAGTCCTGGCTAGTTATGTTTTTGTGCTATGATACATTGCACTGTATATGACAAGTCTAAGATGGTGGGGGGGGGGGGGGGGGGGGGGGGAGGGAGAGTGATTCTAAAAGCCAAATCCACTTTTCAAATGTTTAAGGGCTTGAGAGGAAAATTTGGAATGGTAGGTTACAAGGCAAACTAGAAATGTCACTGTATTAGGCTGCTGGCTTTCAAATATATAACATGTGACAGAAGGGTAGTGTAAGGTGAAAACCTCCAAACAAGCCAAAGACGACTGTGAACAATTGAGTAGGTTTATCCTGTTGATGCTCCCAGAGAAGGCTGGAAACAGAAATCAGTAAAAGGACAAGAATGATACCAAGACTAAGTCCCTCCTCATGTTTGCCCAATCTAGGAATACAGGGTCAGCACGGCTGAGGACAAGGTTTGATGGACAGATAGTAAGATTTCTGCCATACACAACTCACACGGGAGCCTGTCTCTTGTTTCCAGGCACACATTGCTTGCTGCTGTTTTAATCAAATAGAAGTGAAACCTCCCCTCCACTTGAGCTTGGTGCCTCTGCATTTGTTAAAGATACTCAGCTTTTTGTGACTGCGTTGTCTAATGAAGAAAAGATTGGAATTCTTTATAGTAATGCAGGCCTGATGTGTGAGAGGCTAATAGTAACTAATTCGTTTATATTCTCTGTGCAACCGTCCTCAGGGGTCATTTTGTTTGGTTCGGTTTTTCCTGACTTGGGTGGACTTCTTGTGCAAAGACTATAAAGTATATACACAGATCGACAGTATATGTTCACCCAGGCTTTTCCTACCCTCCCCCCACATGTGTTTCTGTCGTTTTCCCGAGGTTCGAGGGTGCTTAACTCAGTTTTACAGGTGGCATGTTTATTACTAATGATTTTCTGTTCCTGCCTCTTTCAAGGTGAGAGAGAGATTTGTGCCTTGGGAAGGCTTCTTGAGATGCCTTGATCTGTATGTCTGTATAGTTTCCTGCAAGCTTTTTGCAAGTTTATTGTACTCGGATATTATTTTAAATTGGTTGCACTGGATTCAAGGTTACAAGTGGCACCGTGGGGTCTTGGGCAGGGTATACGCAGCAGCACTTACCACACACTGGTCATTCGGTGTGAAACGCAGTTAGGGAAGGGTCGGAGAATCACATCGTGCACATCTGTGCATGTTTCTCTGTGGACACCAAGGACAGACTGGCGTGTGCACGTGAGTCTAAGTATGTCTTCAAAATACACAGCAGAGAACTCAAATGGCCCCTAATGACAGCAAATAAGTTACCCAAATAAGAAAATGTGGGGAAATCAAAGATTGCTTCTAGGTTATGCAGTGACTTTAAGACTCATGGGTAAATAACTGACTCCAAACCTTGTCTTTAACGAGCCCCTTCGAAGGAGTCACAGTCAGATACTGTCACAGCAGGGTGATGCAATGGGATCGAATGTAGTACAGAGCACTGCACACGTGCAAAAAGGAACACACTCTGTGGGAATGGTAAGATGCATCAAGGATACAGAATCATTTTAAATTTTAAATAAATATTCTGGAACAAACTTAAGAAACTCCTATTGGGATATGAGTATTTATTATATATAATAAGTATATAAATCTATTAATTGCTTTGAAATTTTTGAAAAGATGCTTTTCTTTGCAAAGCATTATAAGCTTTTGTATTTCTCTGATTGCGTTTTAGAAAAAAAAAAACATTTCTTGCAGAATGCATTTTTATTTATTTCTTTAATTGTAAACTGATTACACGTCTCATTTTCGATTGAATAGGCAAGTCTTTAATTTTTAAAAAAAAAAAAACTGGGTGTCTGCAGAATGCTTGGATTTTCTTCTCCATCTCAAAGCTCTTTTAACTCACTGCTCACAACCAAATTTACATCTTAATTGCAGAGTTCACATCTAACAATATAGACAGCATAATGCCACTGGTAATTAAGCTTTTACTACCTGTTTTTATGCAGTACTCTTAAGCACAGTGTTCTTTTGCTGTATGAGTGCTGGTTCTAGAAACTTGTGCACATTTAAAGCACACAGAGCATCTATCTTGGATATAGCTAAATACATGGTCGGTGGCGGGGGGGCGATAAAATCGTGCCTGTCATTTTAAATTCTGAATTTTAATGTGGATGTTCTATTTTAGTGTTTTGTTTCTTAAAGACCTAGAAAATCTGAGAGAGTTGAGAGAGTTGAGTCTGATGTGGTGAATTTAACACACATTGACTATCTGAGCTGTTTTATTTTGATCGCAGAGATGATCTTATTTCTACCCTATAGATTTGAGACACAGGAGGGAGGGTGGTAAGCAAGAAAGCTGAGTCCCATCAAAACCCTGGGTCCTCCACTCCCCCAGAAGGTAGCAGATAACTCTGCTGCCAAAAATAGCTGCTATCTGTTTCAAATGTACATTTGCTAGTATAAAAAAATCCTATAGTTTAAAATAGAAACCAAACATACACTATTATATGAGAATTAAAAGCAGCCCATACACTATTATGAGGGGAAACATATTTCCTCTTATATTGTTTTTTACACTTTTGACTGAGTCACCATAATTTTTGTATATTATTATCTGCCTAAAACTGTTTCTTGTCGGCCAGGCTGTGGGAAATATGCAAAATATTTCTGAGTTGATTATTTAAAACAAGCCAGGTGTGTTGTATAAAGATGCCCATAATCTATGCTTTACCTCAATGCTAAATATTTTGAGCAAAGTTATATACATATATATAGTCTTCTGGTTAGGAACCATGAACTGAAATAAGTAAATGCCTCATGATACTTTAAGTGCCTTATGTTCTCCCCACAAAAACTGTATGTTGATTTTCTCGAAGTACCCTGATATTTAAGGAGCTGTCTCACCACCCCCCAGCCCCTACCAGTGTGCCCCCATACCTGCAAAATTAAGCAGACAGTACACCCTTTATTGTTTACCTTTGTTTTGCAAAGCTGTGCTTCATCTATCAGAGAGGGAGAGAGGGAGAGAGAGAGAGAGAGAGAGAGAGAGAGAGAGAGAGAGAGAGAGAGAGAGAGAGAGAGAGAGAGAGAGAGAGAGAGAGAGAATGAATATGAATAGAAGTAATGTTTACCCACAAAATTTGCACAGGCCCTCTCTCCAACTGTATCCACAATCTTTCCTCTTCTGTCCTTCTGTGAAGCTACCTTCCACCCCAGAGGGGTCGACCAGACCGTCAGTTCTTAGACTGAAACCATGTCGAAGAAAGTCTTATTTCATTTTATTTTTTAAATGCCCTTTATATCAGGGCACAGCAAGGAAAGGTATTAGTAGAAGCTAATTAGAGAAAGTAGAGCACAGGCAGCAATAATAATAAAAATAAGTAAAAAGCAGTCGCCCCCGGTGGAGCAGTCAACACACAGAGTGAGGCTGGGTAAACTTCGTCCGCAGAATTCCTTGGCCAAATTCATCGAATTGGCATGAGCTCTTCTTTGCAAAAACAAAATAGGTCTGAGGTTAGAAAAACCAACCATGAATCTCCTCAGCGTAGAGTGAGTTAAGTTAGTTACGCTTGATATTTCCCCCTTTCTTTCGCCCTCGACCCCCTTTAAAATTTTTATTTTTATTTTTTTCATAAAGCTTCTCGGGGATGTTGGAGGGTAGAAATTAAAAGAATAAATACGGGGAAAGCTGCGGTTCGCGTAGGGCTTTTGCAGCCGGGCTGCCGCTTTGCCCACCGTGCTCCCGGCGGTTCGCCCTGCCTACCTGCAGGCTGCGGCTCCGGCGGCCTCGCGTCGTCTCCCTCCTGATTGGGCAGCGGCCCCCCAATCAGAGGCGCTCCTGGGCCGGTGGGACTGCATATGCAAAGCCCTACTTCATATTAATAAGCTCCAATCGGGGCTTTAAGTCCTTGATTAGGAGAGAGTGTGCGAGCCTCGGTCCCAACTGGCCGTGCCTATGGGCTTGTCACCAGGAGAACGCGCGTGTTAATTGCACGGGGCTCTGTCAAGGAAACTTTGATTTATAGGTGGGGTGCACAAATAATGGTTGCCGGGCGCACATGGATTCGGTAGAACTTTGCCTGCCTGAATCTTTTTCCCTGCACTACGAAGAAGAGTAGGTACCTTTTTTTTTTTCCTTTCCTTTTGCAACTCGGCGCGGGTGCGGGGGGCGGGGGGGCTGTCTGTGCGGGAGTGTGGACAGGGCAGCGTGTGTGCTCGAGGACCCACGTAGTGACCTGGGTGTTTGGCGTGCGTGGGTGCTTGTTGGTGTCTGTCTGGTGCCTTTTGTGTGGAGGGTGATCTCCTAATTCAGTAAGTGGAGAATTGTTCTCTGACTACAGTGTTACCTTTGAGGCAGCCCTGTGACTGTCACTAAAACAGCTGGGTGACAGTCGCTTCTCTTTCAGGTGCTAAGAATAGGCGCTGGGCACCAATGCTCAGTGAACTGTTAAAATGCATCTTTTACCCGGACCCATTTTCCCTAGGAAAGATGTTTTAAAATACAATATTCAAAATGATTTATACTACTGAGTGCCTCTTATGTATTTGCAGTTTGACAGAGATTTGAAACTCCGTGTCACCCTTTACCGCGCAGAGTTAGAGGCAAAATTGTACATTTATTAATTCTCCTTCAGAGAACAATTTAGCAACTAGCCCTGTGCCGCTCAGAGCTAGGGTAATGGTATTCGTGTGGTTAGCATCAAGTCAGTACTTAACTGGCAAATCAGTCCATTAAGTAACCTGAGATTTTCACACATTATAAATATTTAAAGTGGAGAAAACTGAAGAAGAAACAGTAGTGACTTAAAAAAAAAAATCTTCCCTTAAATAGACAATGTGCAGGTCCTCGGCTTGGTCTACGTATCATGTCCAGACATATATAAAAAGGCACTTCTTTAAATGAAGTTCACTCATATTTATGAATACCTTCCTGGATATTCTATAGATTTAGCTGATTAAAGGTCCAGGGGCAGTGAGTGGGGGAGGGGGTAGGGAAAGCAAATTGGGCATTCTTGTGTAGATGAATAAGTCATAAACTTAACTTCAACCCACTGTTAAGATAAAGTATCAGTGGACCATGGAAGCTGTCACTGGTCTCTTGCTTTCTGTTGAGTCAGTTAGATTGCTTTCGCATTACAGTAATAGCAACTGTTATAATTTTTAAAAGAGTGCTCTTGGCAAACCTTTCTCTTGATAGATTGTGAAGAAAACATAAAACTCTGGGCTCTGGGGCAGTGTGTTGGCGACGGAAGTCCACTAGCTCTCCTGAGTGCCTGCCCTTTGCTTTGCATTATATTTAAGTGAGGGATGAGAAGTAGCTTGTAGCCTCTAGTTGCCGGCATGTGATTGCGTGAGTGCACACACAGGCACAGGCACAGGCACAGGCACACACGCTCTCACCAGGATCTGAAACATCGAGAGGCTGTCTTCGCATTTGTTTCAAACACTCGAGGGAAGAGCCAACCTTAAAAATGCTCAAGAATAAAAATGCAGTACAAACAAAGGTAAGACCTCCCATTCAGGTGCAGTGCGAAGGTCAGCACACCTGAGCCATAGAACGGGAGAATCAGTCGTAAATGTCTTCCTGTCAGGAAAGCCTTAAGCTCACCCAGAGTCTGAACTTTGTCTCGTAAATAAATAAAGAAAGCAAACTTTAACTATCCCTCCAAAGGGTTCATGGAAGAAGGAGTTTCCTTGAATTTAACTTCTTATACCTAATTTGAATAATTAGTTTAGATAAGCCTCTTAGACCAGATGTATTTAAATGGAACCAGGGAACATGTCCTTTTGGCTTTGGCGCAAGATTCAAACTAGCTCTTTCTTTCTTTCTTTCTTTCTTTCTTTCTTTCTTTCTTTCTTTCTTTCCTTCCTTCCTTCCTTTCCCTTCCTTCCTTCCTTTCTTTCTGGATCAATTAAAAGTCATCTTTTAAAAATACAGATTTATTGTGTGGGTGCAGTTGTTGTGGTTACGTGGTTCACTGGACAGACCGAAAGATCCAGGGCTGAGCAACGCATCTGCCTCTCTGTCTCAATTAATAAACCACAGAATTTATACATGCTATTAATATTCATAGTAACTGTGCCGGTTTCAGCCCCATCACGTGTGTATACACAGAAATGAAACCTGAGTTATGCAGTTTCTAAGGAAAATATTGGACCATTTCTGCTTGGGAGGCTGTTAAAAAGATTCATGCAATTTATTGACCACCATTAAGAGAGCTTAAAATGTTAACCTTTAACTATGTAAGTACGTACATTTTTTTTTTTTTTTTAATTTTAGGAAAGGTGCCAGCACTTTCAAGAACACAATGCTGTGACGCTTGTTTCACATTGAATAGCAAAAATAGCTGATAGCATAAATAGACAGAAATAATGTATCTGCTGGTTTTGACATATGTGTCTGTGTAATCATTCTAAATGAGCGCGCTCGTCACACGAATCCCTTTCAGCCTCTGATTAAAATGTAACATTGACTACAGGATTATAGAGCGGACTTAATTTTACTGACTGTTTTAACAGTTGTCACAGCTGTTGGAAAAAGGCAATTGAAACACTCCAACACAGAGAAGGAGAAGAGGTGGCAGTTCAGGGAATTCCAGCTCGATCATTGAAATCCAGATAGTGAACATTTAGCAGTTTCATGTTTTTAAGGACCCTGCTCAGAGCTATGCACATTTTATTGTGTATGGTTTCCTCTGCCTGTGTCAGGGTGTTGATTTTTATTTTCCCCTCTGACTCGTGTGTTCTTAGGAAAAGCTAACCTGAATTGGAAATAGACTTCTCCTAAAGTAATCCTATCATGGGGAAGTACGAAAAATAAAAAACAAGAAAGAAGTCTGTCTACCTCTCAGCAGAAACAAAAGCCTAAATCATAATGGCTATGGGTACATTTCTTTTTTAAGGAAAAATAGGAGCCTGTCCAAGTTCCTTTAGATATGACATCAAGAGGCACTTTAAGTTTATTTTTCTGAGGTAGAAAAGCCAAACTCCAGACTTGGAACTTTCTACTTTCTGTCTTGATCCTTCTGTATAAATCTGTTGCAAATACCTGCAGCCTTAAAGGTAGGTGGTATAGGTGGAGTCTTCAGGCTCGTTCTCTCTCTCTCTCTCTCTCTCTCTCTCTCTCTCTCTCTGATTCTTTGGACATGCCAGCCAGCAGCAATTAGCGCTCTTTGGCTGTAGAATCCTGTAACCTTGCCCACCACAAAATCAAACAGAACATTTCTGTTTCTCAATGAAATGGTGCATGTCTTAAACTATATATGCATATAGTGTGTATGTGTGTGTGTGTGTGTGTGTGTGTATGTGTGTGTGTGCGTCCATGTGCCAAGTAATTTGTATTATATAACTCATGATTTTTTTTCCTTTTGAAGTAAGCAAAAAAATTTTTTAAATGTCTCTGAGTTAATGGAATACATGTTGAATGGGGGTAGTGACAGGCACCTAACCTCCACTAGCCCTTTGTGTTAGGGTATGTGGGCACTACGCTGTGCACATTTGGTGGTGAGTTTAAACAGCCTCCCTTCTTAGCAGAGGCAAGGGCGATGGTGGGGGCTTGTTCCTACAGTGACGGCTTCTTGTCTAAATGTGTTTGTGGCTGTGCAGCTTTATTTACGGAACCTAGTGTGTTGCAGTGGTAATTAACCCATGTTATTAGCAAAGCCCTTGTGGATAGCCATTAATTCTCTTGCATGGATGATCATTTTTCTAGCATTTCCCCCCAATAAGATAGCGCTGTTCCTTTAATATATATATATATATATATATATATATATATATATATATATATATATATAGTCTTTGATATATTTCCTTAATTTAATCTGACCTGTAATGTATAGATATTTGCTAATTCTTGAAGAATGGTATTAAGATACAGCCTTTTAAAATGCTAGCAGGGAAAAAGATTTTTGTTGTTATTTTTTTCCTAAAGTTGAGAGAGAGAAGGAGAGAAGAATTTTAGCTTAAAGGGAAAAGAACACAGAGAATCACCTTTAATGTCAAATAGTCCAGATCTTAGAAGTTATGATCACGAGTGGCTTTGATGTTTTCTGATCAGATTTTTATTTATTTATTTAGTAACAGTTTAGGCATTTTTGTAAAATATTGAGCCAGCAGAAAAATACTTGTGCTCCCTTGAGTGAGAAGAGATAAGGCCCATCTCATTAGCTGGGCCATACTTTTGCAATTAATTTTCCATACCTGGTGCTATGCATCAAAGAGGGCAGCTAACTTCTGTTGGGTTCTGTTTAACAATACTTTCATGATCCCTCCTGCCCGTCAGAATTACAGACAAAGAAGAGGTGGTTCTTCGGGAAGCTAGTACAATGTCCAAATTGCAAGTCTGTATCACTTGTGAAAAATTCCTCAACATCGCTTTTAGCCCAGTGACTAAACAAACTATTTCTTTGTTGTACTTGTCACGTGATATTCAGCAGGAAAGGTTTTCCTTTATATGATTTCATAGACTGAGTTAAAAATGCATGCTCCCTGGCTGATACTTTACATACAAGTGGCTGTTCTTTGCACTGATTTTTATGCAACCAATTAATAGCAAATAAACTTTCTAGATTTGCCCCACAAACATTTAGAAAGAAGAGGGGAGCGTGCTCAGGATTACAGAACTTTCGAGTCATCGCAGGAGATAAGCTGCTCCCTGAGTCTGGTTCCCGAGCAAATTCACAGGAGAGAGAAACAATACCAGGTTGATGTGTTATAGTGTAGGCGAGCTCTGGCCGAACCAGCTCTCTGGAGAAAATCTTTGATTATGTTGGGCCAGTTTGTTCAGTTTTTTATCTCTTATACACCCACTGGTATTGTATTAAATTGTCATTGTCCTAAAACACATGAGATAGAAATGAATTGCGCTTTTCTCTGCTCCATGACAGTGAAATATTTCGCCTCTCTCCGGTCATATTCTCGTGCCTTTGGTAGTGCAGGGATGACACCAGGCGTCTCTGCAGCTTAACATTCTTGCTGCATTTTGCATGTTTTGTCATTGATTATTTTTTTTCCTGTGGCCACGTCTACATGGATATAGATTACCGATGCTATGACTGATAAGTAAATTCACATGTGGTCCTTTAAAAGCACAAGCAGCTGCTGGAATACGTACAGGAGGGAGTGTGTTTGTATGTCCAACTACATGTGAAATACACATATGTATGGAGAAAGGGATATATTCACTTTAGAAATTTTTTTATTATTCTCAAGCTTTTGCCTAATAAAGTAAGTCTTAGGTGGGATGAACAAATACTTAGTTGCTAGCTAAATTTACCAGGTATGGTTTTAACCTGGAATTCATATCTCATGTATTTATCAGGCCCAATTGGAAAAAGAATTGATTTAACTATTACATATAGGACAGGTGGACAGGTAACCTAGAATGCACATTGTTGTCTGATTTTAACTTTTAAAAAATTATGTTCACTTATATATTCAGCATCTATTAATCATAAATAATTTGTAAAATAGGAAATCAACTGCTGATGGTAAATGCATAATTTAATGGATGGAGCCCATAGCCAGTAGAATATTTTGAAATAGCTCCTGGCTACATCTTTTCCTATATAATTGGCCTGACAAATATATGATAATAAAAATCAGGGCACCGCTCAAAAAATATAAAAATGTGAATTTCTATTATTGTACTCAGTAAGCATGTCATTTGCTTGATTATTTTTCTCAAAGAGAAAATGGCTACAATTAGTAGGTGTCTTGTATCTCTAAAATTCACTCTGGGTTTCTGTTAATTCAGCTTTATTTCTATGAGGTAAATTTAGAATTTTGTGACTTTCCTTTAATAAATCTGAGTGTGTGTTGAGAGAAAATGTTCATGCAATTGCCTTTTCTAATCTTCTAATTCTTTCTCTAATTCGTAGGCTCCTTTAAAGTACTGGGCTTCTTTCCTACCTATATTTATTTGCATGACGCTTTATCAAATTCCTGCTCTTGTGTTTATGGAAAATTCCTGCAAGCTGGTCATTTACAGCAAGGCATCAGGGCAGGTTCCCTCTCAGAGGTGCTGACTGACAGCTTTCTGCTCTTTGAAGGGCTCACCTGACCAAGTCTTGTCACAGTTCACACTAGACTTACACTCTCTAAGGTCTGAGGAAGCCTCAGCTAAAACGATCTCCATCCTGACTTTTTCCTACCACATCTTCTCTTCCTGGAACTTCACCCCGAGTATCAGATGTTTCTTTTTCTCTGAGTTTGGACAGCATTGTTGTTGTTGTTTTTTTTTTTTTTTAAAGTATTTTGCCAGTTATTATAAACTATTAAATTGAAAGGCTCTAGATTTTTCTCTGTCAAATATGTATATATTGTACAGATGGATTTCTCTTTTTGATTTCTGAAAGATATTTTTGCATGTTTGAAAAGAACTGGCATTATATGTTTTAATTTCTTCAAGTGATGGTCATTCTAATTTGTAGCAAAGCCTCTGGATTTGGAAGGTAATTTGTTAAGGCAAATCAACAAAAGGAAGGTAGAATTATTTAAAGATTGCATTTTCGCTTGTCATTTGAAATCTATTTCAGTATACTGGCAAAGGTCTATGTGTGCACTTAACTATAGGTTTTAGCATACAGTGCTAGCTGTTAGATTATGGAACAAAACATTGGCTTTGAGATTTAACATCTATCAAATATTAAAGTGTTACAGCTCATCAGGTCTTAAGACTGGGTTGCATGCTCTGAAAGGGACCGAAACATGAATTTATATTTTAATTGTATGAAGCAGTTTTCATCACATGCTTGTTTCTGTGGTTTCTCCTGTGGCCTCTGGTGCAACCAAATTGCATGCAGCACTTACATCCCCGGGACTGAAGTGCATCTCACGTGTAATACACATTGGCAGCACGCACCTAGCCAAAGAAAACAAATTAATATTGGGCACGCTGAGGGCTGCCAGGCACATCACAGACGTGTCAATTTAACTCCGCTCCATCATCCCCCTTCTCCACAAACAGTTGGTTAGGATGGTACTAAATATAAAGAAAGCAAGCAGTAAATTCTCACGTATATCAGAGATTGGGCGGACAGGGTGAGAGTGATGACAGCCGGGCTGCTTGCTGACCTCTCATTTAAAGCTAACCATAGGATTATGCAGTACATAGAGGGCAATGAGCATTCTATAACTGAAGTTCTTTCAAATCCTTCTTCCAGTTTGTGAGATCCAATGCCAGGGCAAGCATCTCTGAGGTGTGAAAAGCCCTCGCTACTTTTATTTGTGAAACAAAAATAAAAAAATAAAATAAAAGCCATGGAGGCTCTGAAGGTTCTGAAGATGGTTCCTCTGAGGAGGAGGCATCTCCCTTTGTGGAGCTTTGACTACCTTTTTCTTTAAAAGTAAAATAGAAATTTCTTCTGTGTTCTGCTTATCTGTCTTAATCAGTATGCAGAACAAATTTTAAAACCAAGTCAAGAATTTATGCCCGGACAATAAGCAGAAGCATGCTGAATTCTACCCCGCCCCTGCTCACAATGATCTTGCAAATGATAACTTCTTTTTCATCTATTCCACAAACATTGGTTAATGGCTTTTGAGAATTTAAGCAAAGGCTTACTCAATAAATGTGCTCCCTTTTCTCTGGATACTTACAGTATGAATAAAAATGTTTTCCCAGGTATACTTTCCAAGCTGTTCATACACAACTGTCAGAAGAATTTTCTTGAGCTTATATACAAAGTTAGTAAAAGTAGATCATATGAAAAAATACTGGAAGGTCTCCTTCTCTTTTAAGAGTGTCCTTCAGTTGTGCACTGTCCTTTAGACTTCCCTCTGCCCTCCACAATTTCAGTTCCTTATAGTACATTAATTTTCCCCCAAGCTCAAAGATGGCCATGTTAAATGGTAAATCAAATTAGCCCAAATGCAACATTCTGAAGAAGCTTCCTTTGGAGCCACTCGTTAGTCAAATAAAACAGCTCTGAGACTTTGAGAAGGATTGTTATACTGTAATCAACTCATGATCAGGGAGAGAGAAGAGTGAATGTGTTTAATGAGAGCCATGCCTTCTCCTAGGAAGGTGGCTGTGTACAGTGGTCGCTGGACCCCATGGAATAACAGAGCATCCCTTTGCCTTTAGTCTTGACTGAGTCCTGCCTAAGCAGTCATGGGAGGTAGAACCACAGCTCAAGGGTACTGGGCTGCATGCTTGGGAATTCTTCCTGTTGGTCTACTCATCTGAAAGGGACACATGTGCCCAGAGTCTGGACAGCATCGGGATTTGGCTTCTGGTGGGCAGGCAAGTTTGCTTGCCCTCCTCTGCTCTCTCCTAGGCGGTTGGCCAAGGGAGGTGAGGAGCACACGGAGGTTTCATACGCACAGACTTCAGCACAGAATTCTCTCCTAGGTACTAGGATGCCTTGTGACCCTTTTGTTCAAGAACTTTTCAGAGTTCTCTCTGTTCTAGATATGTCATTGTTGGTTTTCATGCCCCTAAAGTACAACCCCCAAACAAGGCCTCTTTTCAGTTTCTCTGAACTACCACCTGGTAGGAGACCTTCCAGAGACCAAAGTGAAGAGCTGACCACCTGGGTGACGTGCCTCTTTTCATACCTGTATAGTGAAGATGTTCAGTTGTTTAAGTCTAAAGAAATAAGAAAAGTAATAGGAGGTCAAAAAGCCCCACTCCAATCGTATTTATTTCTTTTCCTAATAGTGACCAAAACTGTAATGTCTAGAGCATTTATGAGGGTTTTAATGATTGACAAGTCTGTCCTGAGATGTGGTCCCCCTATGTGACAGTGTTACTTTCTCTCTTGTCTTCAGTTTCCGGGGTTAGTTCCTGGGTGTCTATTGTCTTCTTCTGTGCCTTGTAGAACTGCTCCGCCTCCAGATGGAGGGAAAGGGCAGTGCCTGGCAGCCCTAATACTATTCTCTGAACACTCACCCTTCTCCATGCCCAAGAAGTATACCCACATTAAAAATCAGTTTCTTTCCATTTGCGTTGATAAGGACCATACTTTGTGAAAGGGTCCTAGACTGTCCCTGCTTCCCTAGGCAGTGCCCTTCATTTCCCCTGCAAATTCTAAGGAGATTGCCTCCAACACCTCCCATTTGTTTTTTCTTTTGTTTCTGTTTGCTGAACATTCTACCTGAGTGCTTTTATAGTGTTTTCCCGATGGTTGTCAGTTTGGGGTACTCAGCTGCTGACATTTTTGTTAAGTTAACAATGGCAAACTGGGATCTGGCTGCAGCGCGGTGGAAGATACAACTTTGGTTTGTGTGTAAATACAGTTCGTTAGCTGCAGGTTTATCAGATAGCTTGGCAGAGAGAAAGAGAAGAGCAGCGCAGACTGTTTTCAGTAACCACCCTGGCTCATACTCCTGATAAGATTGAGAGAGCTTTTTACGAAATGCTGATAGGTTTGAATAAGAAAAGAATAATCTCTTTCAGTGGCACCAGCTTATCAGAATAAAGTAAAATGCCAGCACTTTTACATTAGCAAAAGTAAATGTTTCAGACACTCGGGGGGGGGGGGCCCTTTTTTCCTATTCACGTTAAGTAATGGAGGGGTGATGTGAGTGTGTGCTAATGAATGGAAGGATTTATTACCTTGACTAAGTTACGAGGGGATATGTTGATAAAGGAACCTTTAGCATCAAGAGCAGTGTCTTCGATAAGCAGGTACACGTATGCTCGCCGTTCTCTGGAGAAATTAACATGCCCGGCCCGCTCTGGGTCTATTAAACACCATGGCTGATGGTCCAAGATTCAGTTATGTTCTGTGTCAATCGAGGCTCCTTGTTTTCTGAGCCCTTGAGTGACAGACATTGAAACTTTAGCTTGTCAGACTTGTAAAATGATGGTGTGCTGCAGTTAAGTTTGGGGGCTCAGTAAGTGGGCATCTGCTGTGTTGAACCAGTGAGGTCCTGTTTAAAACACAAGCAAACAAACAAAAAGCAAACATTATTAGTGGGGTGAGATTAATTGTAAATTTAGGATGAAATTTTAGTGAAAAGATAATATTTTACTGAAAAGATAAATATTTTTGCCTAAGTAATAGTCCATTTTAGAGTACCCTTTCATACTGGGGAAAAAAATAAGGACACTGATTTTGCTTTCTAATACAAACCATTAACTTTCCCAATTGTGCTATTTTCTTGTCTTTGTAATTTGATGTCTACAAATAATTTGGCGTATTCAGATTTGATAAATGGTAGTGCAAGATCGGTATGATTGATTTTGGATTACTATTGATTACTCTCAATGAGATCACTGTGACACACTCGAATCAATAGTCTTCGATTAAGCGAGGCACCACCGTTCCATACACTCCCCCAGCAGTGGGGGACTGAGGGGCAGAGAGTGTTCAGGAGCTGATAAATTGACAAAGCATTCAGCTTTAAGCAGCCCTTTGTTCAGCACTAGTTTCTTAAAATATGTTTCATTGGAAAGTTCGTTTTTTGCAACTCGGGGCCTTTCTGTGGAAGAAAGGTCATCAGTTTAAGGATTATTAAATTTTAACTAAAAACAGCTGGTCTCCATTTAGGTGTAAAATAATTTAGGTCCTCACTGCAGGCAACCTTCATGCTTTCAAGCTGTCGCGCAAAGGTTCCGTTCTTTTATGAAGATGTCAATTGTAAACATAAAAATGCATGGCTGGAAATGGAATGGTTTTAAGATTCAAAATGAAATAAAAATTCCTGCCTGAGGAAAGCGCTGTAATCAAAATAAGGTGGTCTTAAGTCTGCTCGCAAGCAGCCATGCTCGGGAGCAGCGCTGCGAGGTGGCAGCAGGTACCTTGATCAAGCTCAGCGGCTGGATTTCGTCCCCTCCTTGTCTGAAGGTGTTTGTTGCATCTCCAACACTACACGTAGCATGCTAAATAGTGTTTGATCTGCCAGCCACCAGCACCGTCAGTTCTTGGAATCTTTCTGTCTCAAGCAAACTTACAAAGTCATTGGGAGAGAAGTCCATGTTTCCGTTCCTTTTACTGAAGTTTCGCAGGGAAAAGATTTTTCTGCTATCTTCCGCCCTTGCACGGTCTGAGCACAGGCTATGCAGTCTTGGCATGGTGGTCTTGTGTGGCTGTCCCAAAGATGATTCTGATAGCCACCCCTATACTGGGCTCTCAGTGAAAGCTCTTTTATCCCCTGGCTGCTGATGGGTGTTCTAACTCCTAGGCCTAGGTACCCAAGGCCTCTTGTTTGGTTTTTCCTTGATTTCTTCGGTTTGTGATGCCATGCATCATAACTTAGATCCAAGCACAGGCTACCCTGAACTTAAACACTGAGCATCCTGCCACCCCCCAAGTGCAGCTTCAACTTTTAACATTGGTAAGTGTTATAATTTTCATAGGAAACTTTAAAAACAAACCTCAAAAGATTAGCAAAAAAAAAAAAAAAAAAAAAAAAAAAGAACACGAAGGCCAAGCTCCAAATTGTGAAATTACCTTTAAAGCATTAGAGTATTTTTAATTTTGCATGTAAATAATATAATGGGATTCTAATTACATTAGGTCAAACTATATGAAGTTGCTGTTTTGTAGATAAAAAAAAAAAATGGTCAAATATCAGCAATTCTGTGTGATCTGGCCCAACAATTGAATTTATTTCTGTCCTGTCCCTATTCCATAATCAAATTGGAAATGACAACTGGTCCTTAGTCTCTGATGGGATGCAGCAGAGTATGGAAGATGCATGAATTCTGTATTTAACTCTGATAAGTCTATTGTAACATCAGTTTAGCAACTGCATACTTTCTCTTGTTATCATTAGAGAGTAGCCAAGTCTAGTGCCTTGGGCAAAGAACTGTGTCCAAGTACAGAAAGTGTGGCTATCTGGTATCTGTCCTATGGGAACAACACTGAGGATTCTGGGAATCCACGCAAAGTTGTCATCTGACAAAGACCCCTCTCACCCACTTCCCTCACCCGTCCCTTCCTTCTACTCAGAGCACCAGTCAGAAGTGCCCTCTTCAAAGAGCACAGTGTCAATGGATTAAAGGAATTTGAGGAAGATTGGCCATGCCTCTGATGTTTTGACCTCAAATGTTCTGAGAACCCCATGGTGCTGCTTAGCACCTGCCTTGTGCCCCTCTGAGGAGTCAGTGGATGGGGCTCCTCTAACTGATGCTGAAACCCAAATGCTTTATTGGCCACAATAACTTGGAAAAGGTTTCTGGACTCCCTAGATGTGTGAGACCTGTCAGGGATACCATGAACTGCCCAGGAAGAGCTCTCTGTACCTACCTATGGGCAGCAGCTGGCTCTATAGGCACATGACGGGCTTGGAGGCCACCACTGAACCTGTATCTTGGCTTGAGGTCACAGTCAGGACGGGGTGAGTTTTTGTGCCTTTCGGTGAGTACCTTAGTCCAGAAGAGAGGGCAGACATGGCTTCCTGGATCTTTTTTGTTTGTTTGTTTGTTTTTGTTTTTGCTTTGTTTTGAGTGGCTGCCTTTCCTGGTCCCATTGCCGATCTTGGAGTATTCCTTTACTCCTGTTCTCCTCTGTCTGTGACATGGACCTAATTTATCGCTGTTACCAAAGAAGAAATCATTCCCTTTGCTACTGAACACATGCAGCTCAGGGGCATAGCCACAGTGGGAAGAGAATGAGTGCCCTTAGTACCTACATATATCTGCCCTGGCCACGCTGTGGGTACCAGTGCCAGCCTGTGGATGTGTATATGTTCTGCATTCATTTTGGATACAGAATTCTATGAATGTCCAAGGACTACTTTAACATAACCATTTAAAGCCCAGATTCTCCTACTAGAGGCACAAAGCAGCTGGTGACAGTGTAAGCTAAGTTTGTTACACCTGAGGAGGGTGACTTCCCACCCTGCCCAGCCACAAACACTGTGTTTAAATCAGTTTCACCCAAAGAGACAAAAAGCTCAAAAAGAAGAAATAGCCAAGTGGAGTTCACTTTTTTTTTTTAATGGAAAAAGACCAATTGATTTACTTTTTTTTTTTTTTTTGTGGATAGAAGACTGGAGACACTAGACCCTGCTTTGCAGATGAGGAGGATTTTACAGGATAGGTTCTTAGGTTGGCTGGCTGGGGAGCTTTTCTGCAGTGCTCCTGCTCACAGGAGAGAGTGGATTCCTCTCCAGCAGCCTGAGCCACACACAGCCCATCAGCAGGCTGCCAGTCATCAGCAGGTGTGAACAACATAAAACAGGATTAACGCTGAACCAAAGTGTGTACTAAAAACAGAACCCCTGCCTTGCTTCAAGAAGGACATGCAGAAATGGAAGACACAAGGCATGCTGGACTTGAATTCCTTGTTTACCAAACAGTGCTCAGTGGACTGTGTAGATGGTTCTGTGTAGGGGAGAAAAGGCAAACCAGAAATATGCATTCATTCTCTCTTTTCATACTGTAAACCCTAAACTCAGGGAGTAAACCATTTAGGACTTGTTTGGGTGGGTGATAAAAAATAGAGCAAAAGTCATTTGCGTAGAGTGAGGTTGACAGGTTATTATTACAGACATTGTCCCTGCTTCAAATTAAAAGTTGATGGAGAGTCATTTGGTGTGGTCTTTCTCATCTCTAAAAAGTTATATTGACTACTCTGTTCTTTTTATGTTTAGTTGGATTACTTGACTTATAATTTTGACAAAGAAAATAAACTGCATGTAAATAAAGCAGCTCAACAATAGATTCTACATTCTTACAATTATTAAAACAACACTACTTAGGAACAAGAAAGCTGCCAATAAGAACACTTGTTAATATACAATTCACATATCCATTTCTTCTTGGGGTCTAAACCAATTTATATTTCAGAACGTTGGCACTTGGTCATATTCTGTAAGGTATCTGAGAAAAGGAAATAGCAAGTGTATTAGTTGGAGAAATTATATTGTGTGTACACATGCACGTACTGTACACATGAACACACATAAACCTTAACTTGTAAATTCAGATTTTTCTCCATGTGTGTGTAATGCCATTTACACTGACCCCCGAGACTAAGAGGTTTATAAAACTATGCTGTGACCAGCAACATCACATACACTGATTTAGAATGCTTCCCAAATGTCAAAAGTCAGAATTCTGACAGTCTCTCTTGCCCCCTCCCACATGCTCACCAGCTTTACTATCGTATATGCTCTTTTAAAAATATAATCCTTCACCCTTTCTTCTTCTTCTTCCCCCCCTCCTCCTTTTCTTCCCTCTTCTTCTTCCTTACTTTTTAAAAGTTTTAAAGTAGTGGGCTATTTTTGTTGTTGCTGTTCTGAGTGTTTGCCACTGACTTTACTGTAGAAGTCGCATTGCCTGCCAGTTTGAATGTCTTACTATACATGTAATTTGCAAGGAACTTCTAAGTAAGTCGTTGTGAACTATGTAAGCTCTAAAACTTATGCTTATTTACTTTGAGGCAGGGTATTACCACATCTCCTTGGATGGCTTGGAGCTCCTTATATAGACTAGGCAGGCCTTGAACTCACAGATGTCCACTTGCATGTACTCCAAGTTGCTGAAGCTAAGGGAGTGCGCCACCACACCAGTTTAAAAATTACATTTTAAGCCGGGCATGGTGGTGCACGCCTTTAATCCTAGCACTATGAAGGTAGAGGCAGGCAGATCGATGTGAGTTCCAGGCCAGCCTTGTCTACAAAGCGAGTCCAGGACAGCCAAAGCTAACACAGAGAAACCCTGTCTCCAAAAAAAATTGCATTTTAATTTCCAAGTTCTCATATCGCCTAAGAAGCTAGCTTGCCATTGTCTGCCCTCTAACATTCATTTCCCTCAGAAACACCTTCTCGTTTCTGTTTATGATATTAAGCACCATTGTGAGGAGTAGGAACTAGTTAAGGGCTCATAACTAAATGGTAGCTAATGAAGTTGGGTTTTGAAGATACCAATTTAAAGTTAATTTTTGACATGTGTTCTTTATAACCAACTGCCTGATATCAGCTACATGGCATACAGAAACTTCTCATGTTGCCTCAAAAAAGGTTGTTTAGAGTTCTTTGCAAATTCTTAAGTCATTAAAATTTAGGTCCTGTTTTGAGAAACTACCAAGTGTGCACAGGTGTAGGCGTAACTCTAGGGACCCTGGAGAAAAGCATGAAAACACTGAATGGTTAAGGTGCACTACCACATTGTAAAGTATGACTTTTTGTATACAGTCCAGTTTAAATGGAAATCGGTTAATTCTGAGCTATTCTCTCACCTAGGATCTTCATCCAGCGTTCCTAACGCTGCCCTTGAGACTTCCCCAAAGCCAGAATTTCAAATCGCTTGACGACTTGAAGATTGAATTCAAAGCCGTCCTCTCCCTTCGCAATAATTACTCAGCAGATGCATTTTGTTTTGGCATTTTACGTATTTGTTTATTTTTTGAAGATACAGCTTGCTTTGCCTCAGGTCATTAAAATTGTTGTCTTCCACTTCTTTAGATGTTTCCAATGAGAACATTAGTGATGTTAGGCAGTAGGATTTATACTGGCGTCACATAAGTTTACAGAAGAGTCAAATCATAGTACCACGGTGCCACTGCCAGTTGGAATGTGCCAGAAACATCTCAGGAGAGTTTTTGTCAAGTGTTTATGCTCAATTAAAATTTATACTCCGGGCTACCAAGTGCCTGTCTCCTAATAGCCCAGTGTTAGTGTGGCCAGCTTCCTTTTGTAAGGAATACATAACACAGTGCTGTGTGTGTGTGTGTGTGTGTGTGTGTGTGTGTGTGTGTGTGTGTGTGTGTGACAGTGCTTGAGGATGGCCAGCTTAAAAGAAAAGCTGACACAAGTCAAAGGATTGTCTCCACTTAGGCATAGCAATATTTTCCACACCACCACAAAGCCATAACAACATGGCTTCGGTGTCTTCTTTGTTGATGCAAAGCACCTCTTACCTTTGTAGAGTACTGTATCCAAGAGTCTCATGTACATCTCTCCTTCATTTGTGTTTTTTGCAAAATATTTGTGATAGGGTACATTTTCTCCACCATGTCTGTGACTTTAGCCCATCACCCCTCCCCCCAGAATCCTTTTTACTTCTTAAAGCTGAGATGGAATATTTTAGACATATATGTCCTTCTCTATGCACTCTGCCAAGTTGTATCCTAAAGCCTTCCCTATAGAACCCTAAGGAAGAAAAGAACGGCCCTCTCCCTCTCCCTCTCTCCCCCCTCTCCCTCTCCCTTACCTCTTATCCCATGCTTCTACAATAAACTTCTCCATATCATAGAAAGAATGAAAGAAAGAAAAAAGCTAAAACAGAATAAACCACTAAACAAAGCAATGGCATAAAAACTCTGGGGCTTGCTGGGATGGGGTGGTGTGATGGAAGGAAGAGAGAAGATGGTAATTTATGATTCTGGTACTGATGTAAAGGATTTGCCCATGCCCCACTTCCATCCCACCCCCGGACTCCACAGTGCTCAGCAATGGGTGATGATAATGCACCTGGAAGGAGCAGGCAGCCCATGCCCAGGCAGGCAGCATCAGACGGGGCGCCTTGCCATCTGGCCCACCTGCTGCATGCATGAGTCCATCTGGTGACTGCAGTAGCTCATTGTAGGCCTCTTCTGAGGAACACTGGGGCTGAAAAACCAGCAGTGTGAATTATTTAAGTAGCTGGTATACATAAATAGAGGGGGAGGGGAGAAAAATAACCGGGGAAGGAACGAGGAGAACCTGCCTGCTACCCCCACCTTGTCTGTAGTTCTGGAATGCTCCAATGCACGAAAACATCCATTTGCATGTAGATTTGAGTGTGAAGATCACTGTGTCGATTACACACCAGTGAGATTTATCTAGGTTTAGATAAAACTCTGACTGCTCTGCACTTAAGATGGGGAATCTTAAAGAGTTCAGCACCAGCGAAACTGATACCGGGCAGAGTATTTCAGGCATCCATCCACAGAGGTAAAGCTACTGTTCATCCTTTTAGGAACAGATGGGTCTTGTTAGGGTGGGGGATGGGGACATGTGTTAGACTTTTTAATTATAATTTATCGAACTTGAATTTTTTCCTGCTAGATTTAAAAATGAGAACAATTATGCTAAGTTGATTTATGTATGTGGCCAATCAAAACTATTTTAGATATGGTTCCTTTTCCTGATTGGCTATTTGCATTAATAGGTTAATAAATAATAACTAATAAATGCTAAATAGGAAATAAAAGTCATATGACAGATATCTGTGCAAAACTCTGAGTTTTGTGTTTAGATTAAGCAGATGGTTGTGCCTGGTAATTCTAGGCACTGTGGTTAACGTAAAAAGGAAATACTGAAGTGGTGAGCCAGAGAGCCCAGCGGACAACTTCTGTCAGAGTAGAATATTGAAGTGAGGAAGGCCTAAGCAGAGTGGGATGTAAAGGCTTCATGGGTGTCACTGTATGCAAAACAAAATCACTTCCTGAGGTCACAGTTGTCGGGGAGTCTAGGGTGATCTGTCTTGTACAAAATGGCTGTAAGTTATAGGTGAAAGGTAGGGCGTGTGTCTGTGCTTGTAGAGTCCAGAATCTATCCCTGTGGTCCTTCCTCGGAGTCACTCAGCGGGTGGTATTATCTGAAGGCGACCGTGGAGACTTTGTAATTTTACTAATGTCTAATTTTTCCCTTCCCTCATCTTTACATTATTGAGCGGATAATACCGAAAAAGAATGTTCTGGGTTGCATCCAGCCCATTCGTTTTTCAGCAGAAGAACTTATAATAAAGCCACAAGAAGGTAATGGGCTTGTTAGTGTCTCTCCTGCTGTCACGTGTTAAGCATGTGATGCTTTGTGGTCTATGACAGACTAGATTCCTTTGCACCGTCATCTTCCACTCTCTCTCTATTCAGCTGCGAAGTAAACTTAGGGGAACTTCTCCTACCAGTAAAGCCCTGGTATTGTCTGAACATAAGCGATTTTTAGATCCATAGCCAAATAAATACAGAAAGAAATTGCATAGTTAATTCTAAAAGTAACCAGTGACCACCTTCATTTTCAAAAGGTGTCTTATGGTGAAAGACACATAGTCATCTCTTTCCAAAATATGCTTGGAACTTCCTGCTCCAACCTGCCTATGACGCTCTAGGTAAAATACTTGTCTTCAGCCAACTAACTCTGAAAATTCATAGATCGTTCAGGCACCTGGACTCATCTCTCCATCTATCCATTCGGGCCTCCCACTCCCTCCTGGGAGACCCCAGCTCTCTCTATGCCTATCTTCAATACTCTGCCTCTGTGAAAAGAAATTCCTTTCCTTTCCACATGCCATCTACCAAGAATTTGTAATCAGTACCTCTGATGGCTCTGACATCATTGTTACCTGGGACCCTTTTTTCTTGCTGAGTTGCTGAGGAAAGATCACAGTAGGCAGAGGATAGAGCTGATGGCTGGGATTTGGACCAGTCACCTGCCCTTGCCAGTGGTAGGTCTTGACTGCAAGGGAGAGGCTTCGCTCAGTGCTCCCATGGCAGGTTTAGGGAGCATCACAGATAGTTCAAGGACACAAACACACACAGACACACACACACACACACACACACACACACACTCGCGCGTTGGTTTTTAAGCTGTTGCTCCTACAAGAGCACCCAGGCCTTCTGCTTGTTACGTTAAATTGCTCTGTATTCACTGAGACTCACTGTACTGAATAAGTATGGACTCCTGTTCTTTTAAGAGTGTGCCTCAAAGAGGCAAGTCTCTGTGACCTCAGTAGGGCTGGAACAGTTCACAGGGGATGAGTCTGTCAGGGCAGCTAGGCTGGTGTTAGAGGTGCCTGGGATACATCAGCCTTCATGTCATCCTAAGATCACCTCAAAGCATATTTTTTTCAACAGGAGGAGTCTAGAGTGCACCCATGTCCCCAGAGTGACAATAGGAACCTCACCAGGGAGCAGCTGTGCTGTGCTTCCTAGGACCAACTCTTCCAGCAGTTTACAGTTTTTCTTCCTTTGAATCTGATAAGAGTCAAGAATATAATCTGGCTGTGGATTTTTTTATTTGATTATGATGTTCATGGGTGATGTTATTTAGAGGCACACATGTCACCTGGTAGAGAAAGCCATGCACCCAGATATTTGCTAGGAATTTTAAAAGAAAAAATATTATCATGTCTCAAGGAGACACCCAGCAGGTTATTAATTAGTGTTGTGACTTACTTTTGCAGGATGCTGACTTTGTAATTATGGAGTGAATTGGTAAGTCTTTTTGATATCATGAAAACTAAAATGAAGAAAGAAAATGAATGCTAATAAAAGACTCCATGTAGCACACCATAGATTTCAAAAGTAAACCTCCCCGTAGTGGTTTTCTCCTGGAACCTGCCATTGACTGTTTAGTTAGATCAGCTGTGGGAAGGTGAGCTAGCTAGCCCTTTAAGTGTGGCTTCTCCTAACAGTTATAGAGTTATTAATTATATGGGTAAGAAGCAAACAGCATCCATGGTGCTTAATAGCTCCCCATAAAGAACTTCATTACCCCATTCACAGGGAAGAAGAGGGGTGTTGTCATGAATCACAGGAATTTTTATGGCTGTATAAGAGGGATGACCATGTGGAGTTTCCCCAAAGCAAAGACAATAAATAGAATGGTATCACTTAAGCAATAGAGACAATATGCCATGCTCATCTTTGGCTTGGGGATGTCCCGGTTGCACAGGCTCAGTGCCAGGCTCCTTACTGCCTCAAAACGTATTGATAATGTTGGCTTCTCTGTGATAAGAGGAGGGACGAGCCAGAAGAAGAGGAGTGCAGACTAAGAGAGCGGCACTTGTGGGATGTGACGGCTAAGGAACCGACTGGCATTGTTTTGTTCCCAGTTCCCAGGAAGCCCTTCAGGCTGGCTGACCATTTGCACTTTGTCTCAGGGTCCACTCTGAATGTGTCTTTGGTATAAGCTTTAAGAATAATGCCCATTATTTGGGGACTGAGGTTGAACGGCGCACACTGTGGGTTCAAAAGCCTGAGAAATTGATGCCTCTGCTTAAAGCACGTTAAGCAAAAAGAGCCTGGCAAGACTGTGTACTCCATAAATATTCCTCGCCCTCCCCCACCACTTCGCTCTTAATAACGGGGTTGTTAGTAGCACTGGAGGGAAGTACAAACTGAGATTTCACTTCTCAAAGCCAAATTAGCTTCTTACCTCAACCGACAAATTCTGCAGCCGAAATGAGTCATAATAAGGATTAGTCAGGGAAGCTTGAATTGAACCTATTTCTTGCGCACGTGCACGTCCTTATCAGTCTCCCACTACTTATAATTGCCAGCTTCGCTTTCTGAAATTAGCAGAGGAGAAAGCAAGGCAAAGGCAGAAACCTAGCTGCTTGCTGGTTTCTTACCTGCCCAAAATGTTGGGGTGAGAATATGGCTGTGAAAAACCAAGACCTCATGGTCACCACTGAGGGAACTATAGAAACAAAAGGAACCTTCCTCTACTTTGTGGGTGTGCTTTGCCTGCAGGTATAGACACCACATGCATGCAGTGCCAACTACGTGCCAAAAGAGGGCATCAGAACCCCCTAGAACTGAAGCTCCACATGGTTGGGCGCCACCGTGTGGGTGATGGGAACCCAACCTGAGTCTTGTGGAACAGCAGCCAGTTCTTTTAATGACAGAGCCACTTCTCCAGCCCCGAGTCTGCCTCTGCTAAGGGAACTGAGGGGCAGAGTCTGGATTCCAACAGATTGCCTTGAATTTATAGCCTTTCCAGAGAACCTCTTACCTATATTTTCACCAGTCAGGTGAACAGTTGTCTGAAAATGATGCTGGGTGCACCTCGTGGATTATGGCCAGCAGTGAGAGAGCCCCACTCAGGTTTTTACCATGCACAAATGCTTATGTGTATGCAAGCATGCCTAGGTGTGGGAGCATGCCCGTGAGGCTGTCCCCCACGCATTCAGGCAGCCTCTTGTAGGGAAGAGTTTACCAACTGATTGAACTCATTTTTACCTTCCCGTGGAGATATTTTATTTATCCGATGAAATGCTTAGAACGTGATTAATTTGTCAGGGGAACATCTCGTTACTGTGAATTTGCTGAGTGTGAAAGAAAATTGCCGTCACATGGATCTTGAAAATCTGAAGTAGCCAGAATCTTCCTTTAGTTTACAATTACTTTGATTTTCTTTAAGGCAGTAACTTTGCCAGACTTTGGACCTGAGAGTTCAGTCAGGTTGTGTGTGTAGAGGGGTACTGAGGGGGCAACCACCAAACACTAGTAGATGGCATTGAAAAATGTAGCTTTGTTGCCACAGTGATTGTCTGCCATGCAGGAAGCCCTAGGTTCAGTCCTCACCTCTAGCAAGCCAGTTGTGGAAGAAGGAAAATCAGATCATCAAAGACATCCTTTGCTAGTTGGTCAGAGGCCAACCTGAGCTACAAGAATCCCTGATTCAGCAACAACAACAACAGCAGCAGCAGCAGCAGCAACAACAAAACAACCACCCCAGGAAAGCAGCTAATAGAAGGAATAGATAATGTAGGAGATGCAGGTGCCTCAGTCTCTCTCCCTAGAGGATGATGGCTGTAGCTCCTAGGTCTCAGCTCCCAGTGGTCATCTGAGTGGGTTTATATGCCATACATGGGCCACGTACCTCTTCTTATAAAAGTGAGACACAGGGATCCTTCTGGACCTCAGAGGAAGAAACCCATAAGCAAGCCTTCGTCACCAGTCAAGTGGGCCAGGACAGCCCTTCTCATCGTGTCCACACAGGGAGTATTAGTTAACAGATAAACCTAACTCAGGCCCCTTTTTTACTCTTAAGCCAAAAGTAATTTGTAAGTGAACTTGTAATTTGTAAATGAAGATTCGTTGTTTTTTGTTTGTTTGTTTTTGTTTTTGTTTTTAGTAGTTTGAGCTTGTGTCTCCAAGACATGATGGGGGCAGAAAGTCTCCCTCAGCTGTATTCATCCTCAGAGTGTAACAAGTGACAGTGGCATTGGTTAAGGAAGATGACTTTTTATTCATGTGCGTTCCCCCGGCTCAGTGTCCATTTGTCCATTAGAATGAACCACTCATCATTCGTGCAGGTTTTTCCTCTTTCAGCATCAAGAGTTATGAATGGGAAATTCCATTTTTCCCTGGCTCCCCGTGACAGGCAGACTGAAGATTGTGGTCACTGGGACTAAACACATATCCATCAACTCCAGGTGACAGCTTATTATGATCCCCCCTTTGAATATATGAATTCCATACACTGCATGTTGGAAGTCTAACAATGCCAAGTTTTTGATAAATAATTATCCCTTTGGTGATGTACAGCACTCGGTTGCCATACTTTCTCACTTTTACTGCATTCTTGCCCTTATCCCCCATAACATAAATCTTTTGCTTTCATATTTAGTAAAACTACGAGGACAACAGCCCCCCGCACTCGCTACAGTCAACCAATCACACACCATCATTTCACAATCACTATTTGTTTTCTGGAGCTGATTTTTTCAACAGGCGGTCTGGCTTCATTTTTGACCACACATTTGACACAGAGATGCAGGTTAGATAAAGTGATGGCCTCATATCTGTGCCGGCTGTAACCTTGATATCCCCTCACATAGTTTTATGAGGCTCTATGAGAGAGAAAGGTGGGTAAATGAATAAGGTATTATCTGTGGCTGCTAATCTGTCAGTTCAGTTTTGAAGGCGGGGCCCTAGAATGTATGTATAGTGAGAGACAAATAGAAGATTTTGGCTTTTTTGGAGGGGGCTCAGCTCCCCAAGTCACAGAGCCACTCATAGAGGAGTCTGTGAGGTGGTGAAGTTGCTACTCGTTTCCCATTTCTTTCTCTGATCTCCTGAGTTTTTGCCTTACTCTCTGTCCTTGGTTCTTACCTACAGCTCACACCCACATCTGGGCCATCATTTCAATATATTTGGTGGTTTTGCAGCCAACCACAAGACCTAGTGACAAGCATAGAGTTTGCCTGTAGGCCTCTGTGCTCCAGGAGACTGGAAAGCTTGGGTATCTGCCTCCTTAGCTACCATGACTATGGAGAATGGATTCTTCTACACAATGCACAAGCTTACTGTTATAGAGCAATGGACCGTGGGTGCAAGGAACCATGGCACTCTGGGGTGTGACCTCATTGTCCACAGGTGGAGAACTCTGCTGCTTGTCGAAGTGCATTGTGGGGCTTTACAACAGAGATTCAGGTGAGTCATTGTTAGGGAAGTGGCTCAGGAGCAGAAGTCACCTTTTTGGACTATAATGGCAAGTCTCATGCTCACTGTCATGTTTTCGGTGTGGCTATTAATGGCTGCGACTGTGGAATGTAGTTGATTAGTTTAGAAGTTGTTACTAATGTTCTCCCAGACCTGTGTCAGTTTTTGTCCACATGGAATCTGATGCAGAGCTCAACTCCCACAGCCTCTTGCATAATACCTTCACACACTAGCAGTGCTCGTGATGGTTGGTCTGGCTTTTCCTGAAACATACCATGTTTTCCTTTGGGAAAAAGACTTTGTCTTCTTTCCTCTTCAAAGCTTAGCACCCCATGCATTACAGACAGAGAGGAGGTGTGGAGGTGACAGAATTAAAGCCACAGTACTCTGCAAAACACCTTCACCTTAGGCGCTAAGAAGTGATGGGAATCCCATACAAGCTGTGGAGGAATGCCACTGAATAATCAAGAAAATTCAACACGCGTTGCTGAAGACTTTATATACGCAAACGACAACAAGTCACAAAAGCCCAGGCACTTACTGTGACAGACCCAGATAAGTACACATTTATAATTCAAGGCTAGACACAGATTTAGCCGGGGATAGTACTGCACACCTTTAATCTCTAGCAAGTAGGAGAGGGAAGCAGGAGCATCTGTGAGCATTCAAGGCAAGCCTGGTCTGCACAGCCAGCCAGGGGTACATAGCAAGACCCTGTCTCAACACAAACATGAAATACATACGCATTTAAAGATTTTATTATTCCAAAAGTTAAAAATAGTATTTTTGTCCTATGCGCTTATGAGAATAATTTAGCATTACATAATTCTTTAAAGTCGTTATCAGCTTTTAGTATTTACTTTTTACCTCCAATTTCTGTTCTTTAGATAGAATGGGTGCCCATGTTCCTATCTTAATCATGAGATAACAGGCACCCTGAGCAATGTATAGAAAGTGGACATTGTGATAATACTAAAAATAGTGTAAAGCAGGAAGTCTTTCCTCAAAAGCAGCTACTATTCTTTTTTGACTCTTTGTTTGTTTGTTTTTATTTTTTAGATATAATTCTTAAACCATTTTATTACTTATTTAATTATTTATGTGTGTGCAGAAGCATGTGTGTACATGCCTTTACATGCCACAGCACACAAGTGAAGGTCTTTCCACTGTGTGAATTGAGCTCGGGTTACCAGGCTTGGTGGGAAATGTCTTTACCTGCTGAGCACTCTCACTGGCCCTAGCTGTGAAATAATTCCACTTTCCATTGGAAGGCTCTAATCTCACACCAGCTAAATAGTTTCCATGATTCTGCCTTCTACTTTGTAATGTGATTAACTGTAGTGTTTCCCCATTTGCTTGGTAATCCTGACATTTCTGTAATAGTATTGCTTGTTCCTGAGCATTAAGAGCTAAAGTCCTGTTGTTTTGTCTTATTTTGGTCACTTTGTTATTATGAGTTCAAATAGCCGTGATAGGAATATTATAACATTCACTGCGTATACTTGATAGAAGACCAAACTTTTGCATGACAAAGTACTTAGAACATTAGCCTTCTAGCTCTTGAGAGCTGACCTGCTAAGCTGGTTGCCTTACAATACTGGCATTAAATGTGTCTGCTGTGGCTTGCTGTTGTCCTGAGTAAAAAGTTGAAGCCTAGAAAATTCAAGTTGGTCCTCCCTTTACGCAGCCCTGCTTCCTCACACGGAACAATGGAAATGGAATCACTGCACTGGGATCACTGATCTCCAGTGCGGTGCTCATGTCTTTCTCCACCTTGGCAGGAAAAGGAAGCCTGATCTCCAGGCCTCTTCCTGTGACATGAGCAATCATATTGGTGGTTCTCAAGAACCCCATCTTTTGCTATTGTAATTCATGCTGTCCTGGAACCCACTGTAGAGCCAAGGCTGGGACTAACCTCTTGGCAATCCTCAAGGTTCTGAATTCCAGGATTACAGCTCTGAGGCACCACGCTCAGCCAAGAACCTCATTGAAGTCTCCGAAAGGGGTCAGAGGAGAGCATTGTCCATTCTTCTGTGCTGTGTTTTTGGGGCCTTGCTATCTGTTGCCCACAGCCAGTGTTTTGGTATTCATAAGAATGTCCTATAGACAGATGTAAAGCAGACATAGACTTTGCTGTGACCAGTTATAACATCAGTGGAAAATGATGTTTTCAGGTGATGAAACAGCTCACAGTCATGCTTTTATGCTCTACAAATATATATGAAGTGACAAATTTATTAAGTAGCTCACATCAGCCCAACATAGCAAAGATATACTGTGGGTATGTGTGAAGTAAGATGCAGCTCATGCCTCCGATGAAAACTTTAATTATAATTACTAAATAATACTGTTAATTAATAATAAGTTAGTTGAGATTTATTTTCAGATCATTGTAGACTTACATAGATTTTTATGAACAGGACAGAGAAGTCGTATGCACTTCTTTCTACCCACTTTTTTTTTTCAAAGGCAATGGTCTTATGTAGCTGTGCTACGATACTATGAGGCTGAGCGGAGCTGGTGCCACAGGCTTGTCATCTCAGCCACTTAGGATGCCAAGACCGGAAGGTTACAAGTTCAGGGCCTGCCTGGGCTACAGTGAGTTCATGGACAGCCAAGGGAACTTACTAAGACACTTAATATTTAAAACAAACAAAAGGCCAGAAGTGATGGCACATGCTGTCAATCCAGCCCTCATGAGGCAGAGGCAGTACTGGGGGATGTAGTTGGCTGGCGCAGCATTTGCCAGTCATGCGGTGGAAGTCTTAGGGTCCATTACCCACAAACGAAACACCCCTGTGGGAAAGTCACATACCTTCTGAATGGACAGATTCACAAACATTCATTTCGTTGTGTGTTTCTAATTCTGTGTCTAACTGGCACATGCATATGGTGGAAGGCAAGGAGCCTCTGAGCACAAGCAGCAACATAAAGGACAACTCTATCACAGGGTCTTTAATTTACCCTTTGTTTGATTAAAAGAAAACAAAAACAAAAACTTCCTAAGACATTTTAACCTGACTGACCGTGGAACATTATTTGTGAGTCACTAGAATGTCACCCCCACCCCAGGATGTCCCGCTCTGTTGGTGTGAAATGCTGGACCAGCCTGGAGGCCTTACCTCCTGCCTTTCAGTGCGCTACCTCAGCTTGCTTTGGCTCCTCTTCAGGTTTGATTTTCTAGAATGGATGCATGATTGGGCTTTTACACACCCTGAGTTCAGAAGACCTCATCCATTTTTTGTTGTTGTTGTTGTTGTTTTGTTTTTCTGTTTTTTTGGTTTTTTGGTTTTTTTGTTTGTTTGTTTTTTCTGTCCCATCATAGGTCTAAAATGTGATCAGAGTGGATGGCTAACAATGAAGTGTTTGATACAAACACAGATTTGGTTCTGTCTCTTTTCTCCTTTGCTGCCTTCTGTAGCTTCCCAGTGTCTGAAATAAAAGGTGTCTAATCTGTGTGGTGTGGCAATTCAAACACGGGGCACTCTGGCCCACGTCTTCTTTTCTCAAGTCCTTGGCTCACTCCAAATCCCCCTTGAGTGCTCTCTACAGCTGCTCCTCCCTCACGCTGAGCCCGCCTTCCTGAAGTGAGTGCTTTGGTCCTTCCTCCTTGAGAGCCACAGAATTCAACCTTGCACTTTTCCCACAATTCCTGAGTGTGTGATACATGTTTGTTCCATTTTACAGATTTGGCACCTGAGGCTTAGAGGTGACATGGCAGAGCTATGTAAAATAAAGACCCATGTTGGTAAACTCCGAACCACACCTCCTACTTAGAAATTTTGGCAGTACAGTGCAGTTTTACTCCCTATGCTTAACCTCTTAACAATCTCACTGTGACTAAGGAGTTACGGAAATGGCTTTTCCTATGCTTAATGTTCTATCTCATAGAGAATTGAGAGTCTTGTTGTATCTCACATTGTATGAAGAATACTTGTTTAGGTTGGACTCTGTAGCTTTATGGGTTTATTGATACAATTGTTTGTTCCCCCAACAATTCAGGAATAGGCTGAAATTAAAAAAAAAAATACAATACTGAGTGGTCACTTGTTCTACTTAGGTAGACGGGTGGAATTAGGAAGTAGTGCATATGTGAAAAACAACAGAGGTCTGGGGTATGTATGTTGCATGTGGTATGTGTTTACTTATGCATGTTCAAATGTATGTGCAGGCACACATAGGTGCATGTGGGGCCCGAGGTGACATGGGGTGTCTACATTGGTTATGTATTGAGGCAGGGTCTCTCTCTTCACCCCCGAGCTGCATGATCCGGTCAGTCTTGCTGGTATTTTCATGGGTGCTGGGGATCGGAACTCCAGCCATCATTCTCGCCTGGCAATACCTTTACCCATGTAGCTTCCGTGTTTGTCCAAGCTAAAGCCAAGATGCCCACGAGGGGACAGGCTCCCCCTCCTTCCTGCAGGGCCACATGGGTGTTTCTACTTGAGACACATTTGGCAGAATAAGGACAGAATTCTTTTCAAATTTGTTTATGTTACAGTGTAAATAGTCTTTCTGATACCTTCACAGAAATGAGACATTTAAAATGAAATCATCTTACTCAGATTTTATGAACAGGTACTCTTTAAAATGTATAGTTGTGCCTCCTCCCTCCCTCCTTCCTTCATTTCTTCCTTCCTTCCTTTTTCTCTTTTGTCCTTTCTTTCTTCCTTCCTTTTGCCCCTCCCTTTTCTCTTTCTCCCCGCTCTCATTTTCTCTCTCTCCTTTTCTCCCCAGCTCTCTCATCCCACTAAACTAAGCAACCACTCCACCAATGAGCTATAACCCCAGCTCTAATTTTTTTTTTTAAATTTTCAGATATGGTCTCAGTTGCACAGGTCAGACGTGAACTTATTCTGGTAGCACAGACTACCCGCGACCCTGTGGTTAGTCCTGCTCCATTCACCTTCTGGAATAGTTGTGATTACAGACTTGTGACGCCAGGCTTGACGCTTTGCTCTTGCAATCATTTCCACTTCCCACTTTCCAAATCACAAGTTGGGCTGTAATTTGCTTTCCAGATACATCTGCTTTATTGTAAAATCTGAATAAGCAAGGTTTTTTTTTGTTTGCTTGCTTGTTGTTTGTTTGAGATATAATCTCATCACATAGCCCAGACTTTCCTAAAACTTACTATGTAGGCTGGCCTAAAACTCCTTCTCTTCCTGACTTCACCTCCCAAATTCTGGGATAACAAACATGCCCCACTATGCTGGTCTTCTAAGCTAGTGTTTGTTTGCTTGAGGTAAGGTCCTGCTATATATAGCCTTGGCTGCCCTGGAGCTCACTATGTAGACCAGGTTGATCTTGAACTCACAGACATCTTTCTGCATCTGCCTGCTGAATGCTGGGATTAAAGGCATGCCCCACCACGCCTAGCTCCCAGATCAGTTTTGGAAGCTCACCTGCTTCCACTGGTGTTCACATATCATGTTTTGACTAAAGGGCTTTCTCACGGACAAGGTGTTAGGGGAGTAAGCAAGGAAGGGAGTCATGTGAACTTTCTTTACTGCCAAAAGATATAGGGAATTACTTTATGTTGGAGATGAAAAACATTTTACAGATTTTCAAAACAGATTACAGAAGAGACTATTATTTAAGTCAGTAGAGAATTACTCAGTGAGGAGCCATGCTTTTAGAAAGGCCTAAGAACTGGAGGTCTGTCTCTTGGTCTGTATTCGCCTTCACTCTGGGAGTCCTTGGTAAACATTAGCCACTGCATCCTGATGTGTAAGTCTGTGTTTGATCACAGCTCCTTTCCTGCATTGTTGTTGACGAGAATTTTTCTAGGTATGCATTTATGCATGTGCATATATGTGAGTATGTGTGCATGAGTGTGGACATGTCAGTGTGCATGTGTGTGCACATAAGTATATACCTGCATTTGTGTGTATATGTATATGCATATGTATGAACATGTATGTGTGCATGTAAGTATGTATGTGGGTCTAAGGTTGTGAGTAGGAATCTGTATGCATGTGACTAGGCATGTGTGTCTATAAATAAATGTATACATATGTGTAACACGTTTTGTTTCTCAGCCATGGGATTCTCTTCCTACTGTGGACACTTACGAACAGTGCTATGACACACACTTGGCCAGGCAGTTTTACGCTTCTTAGTGAAGATTTGGGAGCACAGTTGGGATGCGGTGCCTCCTTCACTTAAAGAAAGAATCTTCTAAACTTTTTTTTGGAAGAGGTTTTATCATTTATGAGCTCTGTTTTCAATTGATCGACATATATATCTGCATTTGATGTTGTCTATCCTTAGAATTTTTTGGAACTTTTATGTGTGCAAATAAACTAAAACTTTTCGCTTTCATTTATTTTTATTTGTAATATCAAAATTACCGCATTCTTTACTTTGAACAATTGTCCTCTATAGTATCATTTTTATAGTCATTAATCCTTTAAACTTATGATATCCAGTGATGTAGTTTAGTAATAAATCTCCCCCACATATACACATACATACATGTATATATACACATATATAAATATATATAGACATATACACATACACACATGTGTATATATACACATATATAAATATATATAGACATATATTTATATGCTATGTGTGTATAGGATTTTTGTGTGTAAGTGTATTTTTTTTCTGGTTTCAAGTTACTTTGTATTTTAGCATCTAAAAACATTTATCTTCATGATATCCTGTAGCTTAAAAATAAAGATCTATACAGCTCATTATATGAATGAATCCATAAACTGAAAAATTCCACCCTGAGAGCATGTGCCTTTTACATAATGGATTAGGATTTTTAAAGTAGTGGGATTTAAAGTAATACCAGATTGTGGGCCACCTTTATTTAAAGCCTTCTCTACAGAAATGAATGAGTGATGATCATACCTAGGATCAATATAAAGGTTTTTAAAATCATATTCTTGGAGGATATTCATTGACACTCAGGGTGATACACCATGTGGCATAGTGTTCTAAAACACAAAGTTACAAGAAAAACTGCTGTTTCTTCTGACGCTAATAGAATTAGGTAGTGAGCCCAGCAACTAGAAGCATAATCCAAGCCAGGCCAGTGTTCAAAGCACAGTTTCCCCTCATTTTGTAATGCACGCTTGTGGGTCTTTATGTAGTATTGCCTTTAGAGATAACAAATTTTCACAGACTTAGGAAGCAATAAAATGCATTTAACACTAAATCTTTACTGAGCATAGTTTAATCTTTCTCTGATGCAGAAAGCACTTTATAATTTTATAGCTTGGCAGGCTCATTACTGTGTGCTGGTTATTATCCTGGCAAAGGGTTGGAGCCTCGGTGAATCCCAGGCTCTTGCTAATAGAAGCTCAGCCAGAAACAGGCCAGTGCGTGTCCCTATACATCCCTTTATTTTAAGACATACATTTTTTTTTCTCACTTCCATTTCTCCAAGGTTTTGATTTCTGCCCTTCTGTATTCTTCCTAAATACATGCGTCACCCTCTTGAATTTCCTTAACAAAAACACGATTTCAGGCTTTCTAGATGCAAGGACCATGACAAAGTGATTTTATAGCCAGTTCTGAGAGTGACTAAACTTGACAACAATTGTGCTTTATGACATCCTCTGCTTTCATGTCCCCAGCCTACTTTTATATCATCATTTTTCCACCCCAAATATGAACAATTTCATATCTCAGCATTGGCAGAAAAAAAAAATCTCTTTCTTAGGAATACATCTTAATGGGAAAAAAAGCGCTTCCTGTAAGTCACTGTGCCTTAAGACCTTAACACTGTAATATTCAATTCTCACTCATAACAGCCTGATGCTCACTCTTTCTTCCTTCCTTCCTTCCTTCCTTCCTTTTTCTTCTTTCTTTATTTCTTTTCTTTCTGTGGTTCATGTTCATAAAGGTTGGGGGAGAATTAGTGTTATGGAAGTAAACCAGATTAAAGGGAATGTGGATCAGATTTGGTAACAGATGGTGTTGTGGAAATTAAAGGTTCTTTGCGAATGGTGTGGCAGCAGCTCGCCTCTGTTCTCTGTGTCTCCCTTCCGAGCACTTGATAGACGGGTATAAATCACAGCAATCCTGTCTTGACAGCCAATTTCAAGAATTTGATCTGGTTAAAGACACGGCTTTCCTGCTCCGTGCAGAAACCTGCCTCGATTTTATTGTCACATGGCACTTTTTTCTCTGTAGAAATCGGCCTCACCTGCCTCTTCGTAATGAAAATTTTGCTTAATTACAGTTTTAGCTTTTTAGTGTTAATTACTTTTCTATTCAATTTCATATTTCCTAATATCTCTGAGGGATTTATTTTCTTCCTCCTCCACCCTTTTGACTCATACATGTTTTTATGTTTTTCCAAAAATGTTACTCATTTTTTAGAATTGTCAGAATTATCCTGGGGATCTTTCCTTGAGGATCCTAATGACCAAAATCATTAATGAGGAATTAACTTTGCGTTTCTTTCTTTAAATATCTCCAATTTGCTTACCTAACATATTTCCTTAGGACTGTTTTCTTGCGGACTTCGTTTGTGTTCCTCCTTCCTCCCTCTCTTCCTGTCTCCACATCTCCCTACTAAAGTGTTTATTTTAAGGAGAAAGGCGCTGGTGTGACATAGTAAAGTTCCCAAATCAAATCAGGAAAGAGAAAGAAAGTTTCCAGAAGCAATCCTTAAAAGCAGCAGTATTTTAACAAAATAATAATAATTTTTAAAAATCATATAAAATTTTAAATGAGTGGTACAGGCTGCCTCCCCCCATCTGCTAAAATAAACTCACCAAGTCACAGACCTGGGGCAGCTCACATAACCAGCTTGCTTCTATAATGACCTGTGCCAACCTAGGAAATCAGAATCGAAATACTGTGTTGAGCTATAGGACGTCTACATGGCTGGAAAAAGCAAACAAATTGTGTGGATCAAGTCTACACAGACCATGGGGTCCTGGTGAGCTGAGAAGAACGGCCCTGGGGTTGCCTCTTGCCAATCTGTGTGGTACTCAGGCTCTCTACTTATCCAGGAAAAGGGACTAGAATAGAGGAGCCCAAACCATAGGCCAAAACAATCTGCAGAAATGAGGAGAAGATGTGCTGAGGGGGCTGCCAGCAGTGGTGGAAACAGAGCTTCCTACTGGCAGTCAAATCAAATGTAGCAACAACTCAACGGCTCCCTGCTGCTAGCTGACAGCATGATGTCACACACTGGGACAAACAACCACTTAAACACTGATTGCACAGAATTGCCCTTTCCCACAGCACCTCCCACCTTAGGAGGTGTGAGCAAAGAAGAGAACCATTTCTGGGGACACACCAAGAACCCGGCTCCCTGGTCAACCTCAGAAGATCACTGCCCTGTCCGGAGCCCACCATGGAACTCCTATTGCCTGAATGTCAGCGGTTCTCAACCCCTTAATGGGGGGTGGAATTTAACGGCCCTTTCATGGGGGGTGGTCTCAGATCAGATAGTTACATTATAATTCATAACAGTAGCAAATTACGGTTATAAAGTAGCAAGGAAAATAATGTTATGGGTGGGGGCGGTTACCACCACATGAGGGACTCTGTTTAAAGGATCGCAGCATTAGGAAAGTTGAGAAGCACTGCTGAATGGGGTTTCTACAGCTTCCCTGTGATGGGCAAGTTTTTGTAATGATTCTTTGTACACACACACACACACACACACACACACACGCACACACGCACACACACGCACACACAGGCACATGCACACACACACACGTACACAGGCACATACACACACACAGGCACATACACACACACACACACACACACACACACACGGTCTCAATGTTAACTGTGTATATGTGCTTTTATGTCAGACTTTGCTCTCAAGATCTACTCGGAGAAACTTATTAGTGTGGTTTCCTTGGACTCAAATGCATTTAAAAAATAACTAAAAGAAATTAGGAAAGCAGGCAGGCAACTCTTGCCATTTTACAAGTGAGGAAAATAAGAGTCCAAATGGTACCATGGCAGTGGGCGAAATAGCCAAGTCCTCAAGTAGACCTGCTGTCTCCTACTGAGTCCAATACTGACAAGTCCGGGGTATAAACGGGCCCAGAGAACCACGCTGTAGACTATTCTTTTAAAAACTCAGGGATTGTGAATGACAAATAAGATTTAGAAATTGCCCTATGTGTGCTAGTGTTTGGCCCTTTGGATGTGACAAACAGCACAAGAGTCCCTCTGATCTGACCCATGCTCTTTGATGGCTTCCCTTGGCCTGCCTGATGCAGAGCAAATCCCTTTTTTGCAAAGCCCACCAGGCTGCAGAACAAATCTGTAGTCAGTTCCGTGGCCTGGATTAAATCGCGGTTTGGACTCTGCCGTTTTTTTGTCTTGCCTGCAAGTGGGGCCTGTGTGCTTTTGCTTCCTTGTCGCTTTGAAGCAGCCAGCTCAAGAAGATGCCCAGACTCAGAGGCAGCCTCCAAGTGAATAATTTGCCTATCCCCTCCCTTCGCCTACCCTGCTGGGCTTCAGCTAGCCCACACCTGAGGCCAACAGAGTATCACCCTAACTTAGTATGCAGTCACACGTAGCCACGAGACCAGCTGCTTTTTTAAAATCCAGATGTTGACTTGCAGACTAAGCTATCACCTTAAAAGTATAAATAGAGTTTAAGTCCCATCCAGCAGATGTGATATGCCACCTCCACTTGTGTTGAAAATATACAGGAGTTTGCACATGTGCTTAAAGCAACCATTTTTTAAAAAATGACTCCTCCTCAGCATTCAGATTGTCTCACCAGTACAATTCACCCCATTTCTGAGGAGATTTGGATGCCTCCTTAAATATCTAGTCTGTCTTCCTAGAGGCAGCTGCTCATTGGGTAATTGTAACTGCTTTTGCAAAATATTTTATTAATGAGAAAAGGGTGACAACCACTTACAGGCACTCCCGGTAGAATTCTTATTTCCTGTTTCATTGCAGCCAGGAGACCAAGAAGGGACGTTCAGGCAGCCGAGCTTTCATTGACCTGGCTTTGATTTGTGAACTCCATCATTAGAGTGCGTGTGTGAAGAGCATCTATATTCAATTGTCATTTGTAAAGATCAGCGCACAGCCTTCCTGTGAGCAGAACGTCTGTTTGTTTCCTCTCCAGCGAGATGTGTGAGAAGGTCTTCTTTTAGCTGTCAGTCCCCTGTTGTGTCGGCCTCTCTGCGTGTACTCCTTGGCTGCTGGAAGACAGAAGTGTCTAAACATGAGCAAACTTTATTGATCCATATTTCTGTTTGAAAGATCGGAGATTTGTAGAAACAGTTGGCTCCTTCTTTCCTGAAGACTTGCTACAGAGGGGTCCTGCTCATGGCCTGGTAAATCTCTAAGAAGGAGTACGGTCAGGCCTATCCTAGCTTCATTCTGATGATGTATCTTAGGTAGATTTTGCACTCTGAGGACCTTCATCTTTAGTTAGTCCCCACCCAATGCCCAGAGCTATTTTACTCTACCCTGGGGCTGGTGACCCAATTTACCTTGAGACACTTCCTACCCACAGGCTTGACAGTAGGGCGTTCTATTCTAAGGCCTTCTGATCCTTGGCCTTTTGGTTCCCTGGAGACTAACTTGTGTAAAATAAGAGTTATTCATTGAGATAAAATGATTGTTTTCCAATATGTACCATATATCAAGTGTCTGGTGAGACTTAAAGCTTTCTTTAAGGTCCACAAGTACCATGTCTATAGGACATAGTTAATTAAGCTGCATTAAGAACAAATATACACACTTGTTACAACACTTAATTTACCTCAATAGTATTGACTGCATGGCAGAAGTTTGTTTAAACTAAATGTCATACCCCCCACAATTTTCCAGTGCTTGAACGTGATTCTGTCTAATAGTTAATAGCCATCATCAGTTAAGTATCCTGTTAGTTATAAAGTAATGTCATAAGAATTGATTTGAACTTGGCAGTGGGAGAGAGTACTCCCTTCAAAGCCAAGGTAGATGATTAGCTGGAGTTTTAAGCAGAACCGTGGTTCCTATAAACTGTATATTTTAGGTATTTAAATCTTACTCTCTGTTACATACATGCCCATTATAGTAACAAAAATCTCAGACAGTTAATTATACAAAAGTTCATGTATACAATTACCTAGCATTATTATGCATTTAACAGTTTTATTGATTTGCTCACATGCTGTGTCTAGAAGCTATAAACAAGAGAAGCTCACCCTTTAGGTTGAAACAGGTCCAAGGAAACGAGCTGAAGATAAATCTCACTACTAAGCACATCTGAGTTAGATCGAATCCTTAAATACAGAAACCATCGATGGTCATGACGTATGATACAGGTGACATCACAGCACCCTTCCATTCCTCATTCATAAGGTTTACCAACCAGGAAGCAGAATACATCACTCAGCAGTGTGGAAGCCACCAGGGTTTCCTACATCAAGAGCAGTCTGAAACTCAGCAAGTAAGAGTGGTGGTGCAGACCAGTGATCTAATGTTAAGAAGGCAGAGGTAGTAGGATCAGGACTTCAAGGCCAGCCTCAACTAATACGAATTTCAAGGTCAGCATAGACTACATGAGACCTAGTCCTGAAAGATAAAATTGAGGAGCTGGAGAGATGACACAACAGCCACAACCACCTATTACTCTAGTTCCAAGGGGTCCCCCTCGCCTCCTCTGGTCTCTATAAGCCCCAGACGTGTGGTATATGTATATATATACATATATGTATATGTGTGTGTATATATACATGTATATGTATACATACATACACACACATATACAAGAAAACCACACATTTAAAATAAAATTTAAAAATTGATCTTGAAAATTAACAAACGAGTAAGTAAGTAGACAGTCTGGGTAAGACCAAGGCGAGCAGCAGTGGTGTTTGCCTCCAAGGTGTAGACAATGGATGCCCTGGTGTTTCTGCCGAGATTGCTATTCTTCCTCCCAATCTTTCTGGCCCCTCACAGCTGAAAGAGAACACTCCGCCATCTTCCTTTGTTCTAGGTACTGCAGCAAGAACAGCCCTACAATCCACTGGGCAGGGCTCTGAGTGTTGGAAGATAGTCTGAGACTTGGGGATCCCTAGGGCTTAAACCAGGGGAGCTGATAAACTCAGGGTCATAGAGTGAGGGCGACTGTGGACCTTAAGTTTCTGCTGCTCTGTTTGAAGTTAGGGCTCATGGAGAACGCCCCATCTTATGTGTTCTAGATTTCTCTTCCCGTTTTGAGCATATTGGGGAGCCCACTGTGGAGATAAGTTTTCTGCTCACATAGTGTTCCAGTTTTTTCCCGGTGGCGGGGGGGCTATTTCCTTATCCCCAGGCTACATAACCAGGTTTCTTTCTTGGGATGGGCTAAGCCAAAGAGTTCTCTGGAATAAATACACAAGCAACTTGCTCAAGGAAGCAGTGTTGCTGAGTGACTGTGATCTGACCGTGTTACACAGCAACCCACGCTAGCAAGCCGGCTGTGTCTCTACAGTTCGACACGAGCAGGGGCCTGTGTGCATGGACAGAGCGTTCCTGTCTTTCTGAGCTTCTGGGTCAGCATTTATGATCTTCAGCTGTAGCCAGTGATCGTCCTCCATCAGGTTAACCAGGCAGACCTGAAGATCTCCCCTATTAAAGGAAAAACTCCTTTCTCATCCTTTCCCAACTAAGCCAGTGTACCTTAATGCAATGATGGTATGTTAGACACAGCAGTTGTCAAAGCACCCTATTACTGTGAAGCCATAATGACACCCTGTCTCTCTAAAGTAGTCATGTTTTCTCAAATCACACGTTGCACCGTTGATTTCTGACATGACACTTCATTCGGCTGCTTTCCCCTTCTTCAGAATCTCCATTCACTCAACAATAGCAGCTGGTGCCCATTGCCTTACTAAGTGAGTCACTCTTTGCCACTTTACAGAGCGCAATTAGTTGGGGGAGGGGGCCCGCACGGTGTAAAGAATTGCTTGAAGTTGTAACTCAGGCTGCCAGGGGAGCCACTCACAGCAGCGAGCGCTGGGTCACTGGCCCTGCAGCCTGCCCCTGGAGGGGTGAGGCTTTCCACGAGGGCCTTCTCCTGAAAGCTTGATTTTTCTCTTCAACGAAAGTGCTTACGTATTTCCTCTGGTGAGTTCAGAAAGTAGAAAACTAACCAGTCACTGTCTGTTCACTGCACGGGGAGTAAGTGGCAACTCCAGGACACCTTGTCACGCTCCTTTCTGATAGTGAAAGCCTGTGATTCCTTTGTAAGCACTGCCCACTTCTGTGTCCTCATGCACGCATGTTAGAGAGATGTTTTATGGTTTTTTTTTTTTTTTATCATTTTGAATTTTAATGATGGCAGGAGCCTACTTAGAACCTCTAGGGTGGCACAGAAGAAGCAAAGAGGCGATGTTTTCAGGTGACTTCCATTTAGCCTGTGAATCTGTTTGCCACTGGCGTGTGTATGAGACAGGTCTCAGACCTTCCCTGAGTGTGATCGTCACGATGGGGTAGGAAAGCTGCTGCACGTTTCCTATGAGGAATACAACCGCCTCATTTGTTCTTTCTTTCTTTTTCTTTTCATGAGAAAACGTCTAGGATACATAAGCCCACAATGGCTTCCAACTCATGTTCGCCCGCCTCAGTTCTCAACAGCAGGAATTGCAGGCTTAAGGACTTTTTTAAAACTTGTTTTTCTATTTCATTGTGTTTCGTCTTTTACAGGAGTAGAAATTATACTCAAGTTTTGTGCAAAATGATCTTGGTAAAATATAGCTGTTTTTCTGTTATCCCAATATGAGGGGTGCAAAGGCCCTCAGTAGATCATAGTCGTAGGCCAGCCTGGGTGAAATCACAAGACCCTGTTTCAAAACAAACCAACTGACCAAAATAAAAAACAAAAACAAAAACAAAAACCTTAGTGACCTGAATTTGCTCACTAGACCCTGCACTGCATAGGAAGGATAAGCAAGCCGCATCCCCCCCTTATTTTATGCACACGACATTACATGTACACACATACATGCATAAATGAAATAAATTAAAGACTCATGCCTGACAGCTGGAGAGAAGGCTCAGCAGTTAAGCCTGTTCCTGCAGAGGTCCTAGGTGCAGTTCTCAGCACCAACATGGTGGCTTACATCTGAAACTCCAGTTCCAGGGGATCCTACACACATTTCCGGCCTCCGCAGGCACTGAGCACACACATGGAGCAGGTACTGCACGCATGTAAAACACTCAGACATACAAAATCCAACAAATATTTAGGAAATATAAACATTTGAGGAATTGGCTAAAAATAAGTAATATTACTGAAAAAAAAATTGTATATCAGCATTTAACAAATGTGTTTCCAAGGTTGGATCCTTTCTTTGTAATGTAAACCAGCCCGCATGTGGGCATACATGTGTGGAAACTCAAACTTCTGTTCCTTCATTTAAGATTACACATTACCTGGATGTATGTAAAACTGCCAGAAATAATTAGTTTGATAATTATAATATAGATTAAATATTAACTCACAAATTGTTTTCCCTACAGCAGTGACTTTAATAGATTCTTTTCTTTTTCCCACTTTCTCTCTGTCTGTTCACAAATGTGCACCATAGTTAATTAAGCACAGCATTTACGAAGAAGTCTGATTTGCCCATCTTTATCATCTAACACCAAAATAATTTATATAGTCATTTATACAATCTAATTAATATGCAAATAATTATGAATATAATATGTTCTATATAATTATAAGCTATATAAAATATATAACAATAACTTGCAGACCCCTAGGCAAGGCTGAGAAGTGTTCCAATGTCAAAGAGTGATAATCACAATTGCTCCAGAGTATTTCTTAATCAATATTGCAAGTCTTTTTAAAAGTCTTCATGTTTCAGGAAGACTGTTAAATTCCTCAAATTTTGTTCCTTCTATAAAAATGTCATTTTCATTTTTAAAAATCATCAGTCTGAGAATCAAACCCAGGACCTTATGCACACTAGGCTGGCCCTCTACCCCTGAGCTGTATCCCCCAGGCTCTCAGTGCTAGGCTAGATATTTCCCCTCTGGTTCATTCACAGGGCTTCTGAAAGCTGTTTCTCTGCACCCTTGTCCCCATCTCTTCACCTAAACTAATGAAATAAATGTAAACTGTACCGAGACTTTAAAATAAATATTTCCTACACATTTTGGCACATGTTATTTCTACTCATAATTCTTAACTAAATTTAGACCTTTTTTTTTTTTTTTTTTTTTTATTAATCCAATGTGACCTGAAGTTTTTGCATTAACAGCACAATGTGGGACACTAGGCTTATTCACTTTGGCTGCAGATAAAGCCATCATCCTGAAAATGGCTCTTTCTGACAAAAAGGTGTTCTTTTGAAATAAAGTCTTATTCAGTACATTCCTCTTAGAGTTAATGTGAATTTTAGTGCCTCTAATTTTAGATTGAAGTGAAGTCTAGAATAAAGCCCAGCAGCTGACAATTGAATTTATAGATAGTTGTGAATATTTCAGGTTTGAATAATAGAGCTGTAGAATTTCAGAGACTGAGGGCTGGAGAATTAAGACTGGCTGTGGTTTCAGGTTATAATGTAATGGCGCCTAGGAAGCGTTCATGTGTAATGAGCTCGGCTGTGATTAGGAGACAACTGTGTTCTTTGGAGATTCCGTTGAGGTGTCACTCCACAGGGCAGATCAGCAGCCAGGATGGGGGCATTTTGTTCCCTTTCCTTTTACGGGTGGACAGCAGGAGAATTAACTGGGAAGCCAAGCAGAAGGTCTCTGAGTATGCCCCGCTACCCTGTCAGCTCAGCTGTGTTATATTTATGCATTTAGCTGTACTGCATTGAAGTCACGGCCTCATCCAGTACCTACTCCTGAGCTACACCCTCAACCTCTTCTGTGTGTACTTTGTATATTTGTATATGAGTGAGTTGTGTGTGTGTGTGTGTGTGTGTGTGTGTGTGTGCATGCTTGTGTGCATTCATGTATATACAGGTGTCAACGTGTGTGGGCCTATGTGTTGAGGCTAGAAGATGACCTTGGTTGTTTGTCCTCAGGTGGTGTCCACACTTTTACTTTTTCCCTGCTTCTCCTTTCCTCCTCTTATTAATTAATTAATTAATTAATTAATTAATTAATGAGAAAAGGTCTCACATTGGCTTGGACTGTGGCAGTGGGCTAGGCCTGTGTCTATCAATGCTGAAGCACCCATATATTTCTGCCTCCTCAACCCTGGGGTTACAAACGCATGCTGCTAATGTTCAGCACTTTTTTTTTTTTTTAAATGTAGATTCTAGGATTGAGTTCAGGCAACACTGTTTCCCCAGGCATTGCATTTTCTGTCTTGAGACAGCATCTAAGTTGCATATGGCTGGCCTTAAACTCACTGTGTGTAGTGGAAACAAGTCTTAAATTTGGGGTCCCCTTGTCTCAATCTTACCAGCAGATAAGGTTAAAAGCATGCACCCTCAGGCCCAGGCAAATATGTTTTAAAGATTTTTTGAACTAAAAATAATTACCTATATATGGGGGGGGGGAGGTTATGCGCACACGAGCGTAGTGCCTGTAAAGGCCAGAAGAAAGTCTAGAGCTAGACCTTGGAGCCAGAGATGCAGACAGCCCTGAGTCACCTGGTATGGGATCCGGGAAGCAAATTCAAGTCCTTCTGCAAGAGCAGCACATGGCCCTGACCATGGAGCCATCTCTCTAGCTCTCAGTCATGTCATCGGATGTAAAGACATGTTACTGAAGGCTCTGGTGGCTTCCAGATTATCTCTGTTCCAAAGTCAGAAATGAGACTTGAGTTCAGATTCCAGTTTTTCCAACTCCTGGCTATGAAACCTTCATTCTGCTTCAGAACATCTGATGTTTAGTTTCTTAAAGATAAACCCTTCCTAGGAATGGATGTGCACACACACACACACACACACGCGCACACACACACACACACACACAGACGAATGTGCTAGACATTAAATCAGGTAGTGTTTACGTTCACCTCGATGCCTGGCACATTATAATAAGCCTCTGATTAATGACAATCTTATTCATATTTCCATGAGGCAGAAGTCATTAATTAAAGGCTCAGTTTATGTTGGAAATGAACCACAAGCAACCTACAGCGCAAATCCAGTTTGTTTGCTTTCATTTGTGACCGGAGTGACCAGATTTCATTTAGAAGATCCTGTCCCTGTTCCAGGGCCTTCCTTGGCAGCAATGCCCCTGAACTCCCTGCTAGCATCCAGGTTACTATAAAGTATGGAGTGAGATTTTGAAAGAGACAGCTAGCTAAACTTTCCTCATTTTTCATGGGTAGGTCTGAACAACGCATCTTTGACACGTACATATTTGGTGACTTAGCAACTAGTTGTCCTGTAAATGGTATGTTAATTTCTGGCCCTGTTCCTTAAACTAGTTGTCTACACATTTTAGAAGCTCAGGAGAAAAACTCCACAGGGGGACAAAGATTGAGATGTGTGATCATGAAGTTTCTAAAGGAAGTGGGAGGGGTGCCTGGAAAAGAAGTGGTGTGTTTTGTGATCAGGCAGTTCAAAGCAGTGTCCCTCGGGATGGGGGTGGGGGCAAGCATGGGCACAGAAAAAAAAGTACAGGTAGGGGTCAGGCAGGGAAAGAGTTAATTGTCGAAGCTAGGAGAGAAAGGGAAACAGCGCATCAGCATCTATGGTTTAGTAGCCCAAAAGCATCTAACTGGTAGCCTTAGATCATAATGTATGTGTGAGCAGTCCAGTAATCATAAGGAAATAAGCAAGGCAGCAATGCAAGAGGTTTAGATTGAGATGAAGTCGCACGGCTGCTGTAAGTTAGGCCGACCATTTTCTTTCAGCCATCGACTTGAGGAGAACACTTAGCCCAGAGTGTAGGCAGGGGGACAACAAGAAAGATCTATTAATTACAATGCTCATTAGCAGTGACAGAGACAAGCAGATGCGGGGGGAGAGGATGCTGCCACCAGGGCTGGCAAGGGGATAGTTTTTCTTTCTTTGGCTCATGGAAAAGGGACTATACCAATGGGTAAGTGAAAGCAAGGAGGTCCTTGGGTGGCTCCTTCCTTCTTTCTACACATGGTAAGATGGCGTGGCTTCAGGGAACACAGAAGTTCCCACAGTGAAATATATTTGAAGAGGAGGCAAATTCCTACCCTTGTGCTTTGTCCGTGAGACTGCCCACTCGGAAGACTTGGCTTGGCATCTCTGATAGAACATTTCATAGTTTCCTCCCTTTATTTAAAAGGAATTGAAGCAATGGGGGGAAAGGGAGACATGGAGGAGAGCAGGAACGATCATTAGATTTATAGTGAAAGGGATAATTGCATCCATTCGGTTATACTGTGGCTACTCCCCCAAATTCTAGAGAATGGCCATCACACAGTGGGATCCCCATAAATCAACTTTCCACTGGGAAGCAATTATCTAAGTCCCTTTCTCAACTGTCACCTCTTTATAGTGGCCACTGGGGTTCTCAGAGGCTTGGTTAAGAGGGGCTTACACCATGGTGAGGCAGAAAGCCAAGAGGACCAATTAAATCTTTGTATCTAATCACCTTTATAGAAATTACCCACTTAAGGGGCCAATGGAGAGAGGGGGTGATGTGTTTCTTATAGTTTGGAGAAATAGTTTGTCAGATTAGGTACCTCATCCCAGAGCCTTCCATAAGCTGTGCTCTTAGGGGGTAATCAAGAAGAGGCCCTTCATAAATCTCATTTTTCTAAAGTGATGAGATTTTTTTCCCTGTGCTATAGCACAGTATGTCTCAGATTTCCTGACTCCCAGGTACTGTGCAGTTCAGGTGGAATTTGGCAGAGCCACCTTTCAACAGTCTCTCTCTGTCTCTCTGTCTCTGTGTCTCTGTCTCTGTCTCTCTCTCTCTGTCTCTCTCTCTCTCTCTCTGTCTCTCTCTCTCTCTCTCTCTCTCTCTCTCTCTCTCTCTCTCTCTCTCTCTCTCTCTCTCTCTCTCCACACACACACACACACACACACACGCGCGCGCGCACACAGATTATTCACTAATCAGTGCTGTCCATCTTCCACTGTTTCACTAAAGCAGCGAGAACCTGGTCGTCACAAGTCATCGTTATGGAGCCTGGGAATATCTGTGCTGTCTGGGAAAAGAAAACTTGGAGTCTGTTTCTGATAAAATGAACACAACATCACGGTGTGAAGTGGCACACAGAGTGGAGATAACTGCAACTTGAGGCGTGACAGGGACTTTGCAGATCACCACTGCATCATTGACGAATGCAGAAATGGCGAGCAATTGTAGCATTGACAGTGGTTCTTCAAGAGAGAGAGAAAGTAAAGGCAACTGGACCCTTCAGCGCGTTTGTTTATGGCCTGTCTGGGAGCCCTGATGTAACCCTGTCATGCCCTTATGCTGATTGCCTTCTTGTAGAACAAGAGATATTGACTGGAGAGTGAATGATGGGTCATCCCAGCCCTTAGGAAGCACTCTTAAAGAGCAATGCCTTTTACATACCAATACTGCCACTCTCCTTCCTCCCTGCCGTATACCTCTGTGTCTACATCTTTGAGATTGTTTGACATTCTCTCTCCTTTTCTCTCTCTGTCTCTTCCTCATTCTCAGGCTTCTCTGCAGAATGTCAAACAAAGATCGACACATTGATTCCAGCTGTTCGTCCTTCATCAAGACGGAACCCTCCAGCCCAGCCTCCCTGACGGACAGCGTCAACCACCACAGCCCTGGTGGTTCTTCCGACGCCAGTGGGAGTTATAGTTCAACCATGAATGGCCATCAGAACGGACTGGACTCGCCACCTCTCTACCCCTCTGCTCCTATCCTGGGAGGTAGCGGGCCTGTCCGGAAACTGTATGATGACTGCTCCAGCACCATCGTAGAGGATCCCCAGACCAAGTGTGAATATATGCTCAACTCCATGCCCAAGAGACTGTGCTTAGTGTGTGGCGACATTGCCTCTGGGTACCACTATGGGGTTGCATCATGTGAAGCCTGCAAGGCATTCTTCAAGAGGACAATTCAAGGTGAGTGGCCACCCCCATCCAACTCTCTTTCTCTTCTCTCATACTTACTCTCCTATTTCATACCATGCCATACTAACAGTTCTGTTTTGTGTAGAGAATGCAAACACATGAAGGGTATGCATAATAATCCATCTCTGGCTGTGCTGTTTCACTGTGGGGCTCTTTGTAGGCAACGATCATGAAGGAGTTTCAGAGAACATAGTAGGTCTAGAAAACAACCAAGAAGTGCACAGTGGGTTCACAGTGCTGGTCATCGCCTTGCTTTTCTCACAGCCTTGAGGAAGTCATGGATATTTAAACCAGTGTTTCTGGACCCTGATTGAGTATTAAAATCTCTTGGCTATCTCACCATTGTGTAGATCACTGTGTTTTCTCCCCAGAATTTCTGGTTCATTAGACATGTGGTGATGCCTGAGAACTTACATCCCTCAAAAATTGCCAAGGATGCCTGTCCTGGCAGCCTAAGGGTCCTGGCTAGAGAACTACCTCTCCAGATATAATTTATCATGAACTCAATATCTTCTCCTTATAACTGGGTATATTTTCCCCATCTTTATAAATAAATTTATGTAAAAATTATGCCAAGGGAATCACATTTAAGTATAAGACATATCTTTAAATGAATAACAGTGAAGCATAACCAAACCTTTACAAATCTGTAGGCTTAGAAATAACATGATTATTTCCTATGCAAATCTAGAATGACTGAAATTTGTACCTGCTCTTTTAAACTAGTCATATACAAATATAGAACTCAGCATATCTATATTTTGGCAGAAAATTAGTTTTTGCTTTTTTGATCCCTTGTGGCACACTCTTGAAGTGCGTGAGGGGAAGAAAGAATAATCATTTATTAAGGGTATGAAGCATACTGATTATTCTGTTCATGCTACACACACACACACACACACACACACACAGAGCACGGGGGTGGTGGGGTGCAGACAGATAAATAGATGCTGTGTTTATGTTAGGATTGAACTCAAGGCCCTTCCATATGCATGCTACCACTGAACCACAGCCCCAGCCCCTACTATGCATATGTTCAACACAGAGTCTAACTCCTCCACCATCTACACTTCCAAAGCTATTCCAATTATTGGGAATTTAGGGGACACAATGTTCTCAAATATTTCTTCCAGGGCTAGAGCCCCTAAGATCTGTATTAATTTGTCTTGGGTCTGACCAGGACAAAGAAGGATTTTTGGCAGCTTCCTAGGTGATCCTTAATGTAGCACTAAGGCTAAGGTGATGAGTCAGTGCGCTGTGCTGTGAAATGTGCTAGTGGTGCTTAGAGTGTGATGGCTGTGTCAGAAGTGTTAGCATCAGCAAGCGATGTGTTAGCAACGCAAAACCGAGGCCTCCATGGCTAACTCGGTGAGGGTCTCTGCTGTGAGCCTAGAACCCTAGGCTCCATGAAGTCCTCTGGGTGTGAAAGTTGGAGGATGCTAACCTGATTGAAATAACACTGATTTACCAATGGTGTCTTACTGAGAGTCAGAAGGCCCTTTGTGGAACGTAAGTAAAATCAGGTTATTCAGACCCTTAATGACCAGAACATCTTGATGTTTAAAGCATTAAAGAAGTATTACTTTCTAAACAATAATAATATGTTTGAAATATTTTAATAGACAATGATTCTAGAGCACACTTGCTTTTTGCTATATTTGGCCCTGGGTGTTGGGGATGGAATCCAGGCCTCATGCATGCTAAGTACAGGCTAAGTACATGCTCTACCACTGGACTACAGCCCTTCCCGAGAGCACAAGGTTTACAGACACAAATATGGTGGCTCATTTCTAGACTCATACTTACCATGTCTGTAACCTTAGGTTCAACTGAACAATTTTTTAAAAGCATATACTGTTCAAGACTGAAATGCTTCAGCACTGAACAATTTTTTAAAAGCATACATTGATCAAGAAAGACAAGTTATTGTAGAATGCAGCAGATATTTCCATAGGTTCTTGTGGTTCTGAGTCAGGAGGCCATGTTTTATTTTTTTCTGATTAAAATCCTCCAACCCTTGGATCATCTTTAAAACGCCCATATCCACAGGGTATAAACTTTAAGGATAGATGAAATACAAACTCATATGTAGAAGATGAAGATGTAGCTCAGTGACCCAGCATGGACTTAGCATGGACGAGTCTCTAGTTCAATTCCTTTTATCACCACCACGAACAACAAAACATTAGGGCATTTGGACCAACTACATCTTCATCCTATTTGCTGATAAATGCAAATTTTAATGATAAAAACAGCTCAGGCCTTTGATTTGTTTTAGTAGCCATTAGCCAACATTACTGTAATCCCAGGATTACAGAGTACATATAATTTTTGCTCAACTTATATAGCTTTTGATTTGACATAAAGATAAATGTTTTGGGGTGAATGAACAACTGCATTCCAAGCTGATAAGAGTAGGAGACTCTTAAGGTGAAAAGCAATACTATTTACGAGCAGATATTCCCAGAGCCATATGCTGACCAGGATTTCATATGGAAATCCTATTTCTCAAGCTTTGAGGTTGAGGTGAATTCTTCCTGTGCAAGTCTCTTGCCTTGTGGAGGCATCAACTTCTCAGACGATTAAAGTGTGTTCTTCAGTGCACTTTGTTGAGATAGAATGTGCCAGAGGAAAAAAATACTAATAGTTGTTGTCCACAGATTATTACTTTCATGTGAGCAGAATAGTTATTGACTGAGCAGCAGCTGGCATCGAGCCATCAGAGTTCTGAGTCTGATTATCCCTCAGGATGCTGCCATTACCCAGAGCTCAGCAGAGCAAGGCACAGGGTGATGCTTGGCATAGATGCTGAGTGCTGGATTTTCCTCCACGTTGGAGAGAGTGAGTTTCAAGGATTTTGAGCAGGAGACAAAGATGTCACTGTCCCGATTAACACTCCGGTCTTGCCCACCTGGCTGTGCTTGGAGCTGGCAGCTGGGCCACACTCCGCAAGGCTACGCTGTTAGCCGCATCATCAGGGTTCACACTGCGATGTTCACTTAGCCCCAAAAAGGCAGTGAGGCAAATAAAGGGATTAAATTGTGAAAGTATAATGTAATAATTAGGGCAGTAATCGTAACGAAGATTGGAACAGACCCACCTTTTTGTGGCCAAACAGTGGTAAGTAACTGAACTGCAAAGATGTTGAGAGGCGCCCATGCATGTTGCAGTCTCACATGTGTTCCTATGGGGAAGGGGCAGAGCACCGCTCTCAGGACTCAGGGCAGCATCAAAGCAAATTCTCCTTGACAGGTAGTAGTGTTCCCTTCCCTCCCCTGTGAACTCTTCAGGGAAGGAGCAGAGATTACATAACTCCCCTTGAGAACCAGGCCTGCCTACTTCTGCCTCACATCCCCAATGGCCAGGACATTATGTAAGAGTGACTTCTCCTTCTCCAGGGTCTGGGTTGGTCTGGTGTTTGTGGCTTCCTGAGAGACATGCATATCTCAAGGCTAATCTGTGGCCAGTGCCTCTGGAGAATACCACTTCTTGCCACAAGGACTTATTTGATTACTAATTTAATTGATTTTTAAAAAATGGACAAGAAAACACATCCTATTTTATGGAATAAAATGTAGCCCAACTCTAAAACTGAAAATAAAAGCAATTGAAACATTTAAAGTAAAAACATATTTTTTAAAAAGTTGGACCAAAACAAACACACACACACACACACATACACACACACACACAGAGACACAAATGGTATGTTGCTACATATTACAATCCCAGCCTTTGGGAATGCTGAGCCAGGAGGCTGTGAGTTTGAAGCAGGCATGGCCTATCTACTTTGTAAGACTTCACCTTAAAGAAAAAACAGAAAAACAAAAACAAAAGAGAAACCAAAAGGTGGAACAAGTATTTCTTGAAATCGGAAGTAAACATGCACTGAGGCATTCTTTGGGAAAAATATTAAAAATTGTTTTTCTCAAACACCGACTTTGGTATTTTACTTTTGGAAAGACAATTAATTACAGATTTCACTGAATGCCAACTAGCACGGCATATTCTATTTATTAGTTATTATGGAGAAGCTACTGGATGAGGTGAGAAGTGGGCAGGATTTAAGGCTTTGGTTTTTGAGGGCTCTTTGCTTGGTTTTGTGGGGAGCTAAGGATGCAACCCAGGGCTTTATATTTGCTAAGCCCGTAACCTCCGTGTCGCTACAACCCAGCCTTTAAGATACATGAGAAATACTTGTAAGGGCCTTGGCTTTTCTGTCACATGGAGCCTAACAACTGGTAGAACTGTAAGGGCTGCCACATCTCCACTGTTATTCATTTGTGAGGTATGCTATTACTTCCCCACCACCACCACCAATCCAAATTCAGTTACAATTTATATATAAGTGGGAAGCTTTTAATTAAAAAAAAAATTTGTTGTTGTTCTTTTTTCTTGTTCCTAGCAATTTTCTTTGGACTCTTTTGTTCAGTGTTGGGGGAAGGAAAACACACACACACACACACACACACACACACACACACACACACACACACACCCCAGGTCAATACATGTTCCATTACTTAATTTGACAGAAAACAATAGGCTGTTAAAGCTTTTATTTCCATGTTAGAATAAAAAAAACAGCACTTATACACAAAGCCACTCCAAGAACTCATTTGAATACTAGAGATGAAGCCCCCACCATTTCAAAACAGGAAGCGATGTGTTGAAGAATATGGCATTTGGGGCTGCGGTGCTCAGTGGTCAAGTGGTAGAAGATTACCCAGCATATGTAAGACCCTAGCAATGTAGAATCATTTCCTGTCAACACACACACACACACACATGCAAACACACAAAGACACAGACACACACCCCCAAAAAAACCACACACAGACATACACACACACACACACACACACACACACACACACACACACACACACACACCAAAAACACAGGAAAAATGTAAACAAAGAGAACAGAGTCTTGGAACTTGCATTAAGCACTGAGTTCCCCACTGGACGTGGTGGTATCTGCTTGCCCTCCCAGGCCCCGAGGAAGGTGAAATGAGAGGATGTGAGTTTCAGGCTAGTGTGGGCTACACAGTGGGATCCTGTCAGTAAGAAAAAGAGCTCAGGATGTAGCTCAGTGGAGCGCACTTGCCTGGCATTCAGTCCCATCTTTCGTTGCTCATCCCTCACAAATAAATAACCTTGTGGTAGAAAACAAAACAAAATCACACACTCACAAAAAGCATTGATGTGGGGCTTAAGGGCTGAAATCCTTTGGGACCAATTCTAATTTGAGTGCAGAGGTCTTTGACAGTACTTTGAAATTCCAGATTTTTTTTGTTGTTGTTTTAATATTTTAAAATAGCCTTAGTTAACCAGGGGCAGGGCAGATATCAATCCTCTAAACTACCTCCCATAGTGGGGCAGGCATGGGATACCTGCCCTAATCCCATGCCATCTGCTTCCAATAACTTCTATCAAGTTACCTCCCACACATAATCCCAAATACTTGCTAATGTTCTTCATCTGGGCCAGATTCTCCATCCAAGCCACCAGGCCATGTGCTTCCCCTCCAGCTAACCCATGGCGGCCTTCCTCTCTTCATTCACTTCAGGTCAGGTCTCCTCTCTCTTCCAGGCAGTCTTTCTTCTTCCCCGAATTCCTCTCTCTCTCTCTCTCTCTCTCTCTCTCTCTCTCTCTCTCTCTCTCTCTCTCTCTCTCTCTCTCTCTCTCTCTCTCTGTCTCTCTCTCTCTGTCTCTCTCTCCTAGCCCCACCTATCTCCTGCCCTGCCCAGGTGGGATGGCTTTTTATTAAGCAAAAGGTGGGTCAGACAGCAAGCAGTAATTAGCATCAAAATACATCAGATTACCCCGCCCCCCAACATCCCCAATATTTTTGTAACAATGCAGCTTAAGTTCATTGGTTGGGTTTATTTTTCCATGCTGAGCATAGCAGTTGGGTGAGAGAGGCTGAAGTTTGAAAAGGTAAGAAAATGGGAACTGGTTAGGAGGCAGGGTGAGGGGACTGATGGCGGGAGGGCTCAGATTTTTAAACAGCTAAAAGAAAGTTAACAAAGCAATGAAGTACAAGTTATGTAGACCAGAGACCCTAAGGCATATTTAGAATCCTAAGATGCTAATCTCTGCTTGGTCCAGAACTTGTCAAAAAGTTCTGACCAAACAGACCATCAATGAGCCAAGAAATGGCATCCTCTATGTGTAAACACGTCAAGGTCATGTGGCAGGATTTGCTGCTGAATAAAAATGTCCTGTTTTCTTATTGGATCAAACACACTTTCAGCGGCTGGGAGGTCCGTTCTCAAGTTCTCAATTTGAAACTTCCAGAGAGTTTGTGTCCCAAAATAGTGGTGGAAGATGCATAAGGTACATCTGGCAGTGGCCTAGGAGCCCAGCCACTTCCCCTTTCCTCTTCTTTCCCGCCACCTTGTTCTGTGCATGTGCAGAAAAGCCTTGCTCCACATTCCCAGGCCCAGTAACCCCCTCTGAGCATCTGCTCCATCACCCCCCACAGCACTCATGGTTAGTGCTCACCAGCTATAGCATTTGGTCCAGTCCCACCTCCAGAAGATGACTTCACGGAGAGGTCACTCATTCGTGGTTGGGCTTGTACCATCTAGCCAAGGCAGAGTGAGACTTACCGGGGCCACACAGCAGTCGTTCCATGTCATCTCCTCGGCACCTTCACAATGTCCTTTATAGAGGGTCATTCAGAAGGGATAGCTGCACCCTAACCATGAAGGTTAGACACTGGGCTGAGGGCCTTGTGTTGAAGAGGAATGGTGCCTAGTCCCTGAGTTTGGTGCTGCCAACTGCTTCTGCACTGTGAATTATTTTGTGTGACTCTGTGGAAGCAGATTTTCTGATCCTGGAAGAAGGTCTTGCAGAAATGTAGCTTTTCTTCTTTTTTAACCAACACACACACACACACTCAAAGTCTTAGGCCAGACTGTTTACAATAGAGAAAATAAAAACTCACATACTGAGAGAATGCATCCTATGAGCCTCCAAAAGGAATGTGTTAAAATATCTCCTACTTAAATAGTGCATGGAAAAAAATAATTAATAGAACTTACAGTAAATGTCAACTTAAAAGCTCAAAGATGTTCTACAATTAAAATCCAAAATAATACAGGAATGTCTGAATTGACTTGATAAATCTCTGTGATTATCAGCTTGGAGGCAGAATCGAAGGCAGAAGTAATATTTTCGAGAGAATTGCTGTCTATAATTCATTTGCTTTAACTTAGAATTTGAACTAGTTTTTCTGGCAAGTTTAATTGGCTTTTCTGCCTTTTCTTGCATTTGATGCTAATTCTGGCTAATCTGTTTTGAATTGCATTAGTGTTGCAAATTCTAAATTACAGATGTGATCTCACCCATACACTGTCCCGTGCTGGTCCAGTGTTTATTTTCACCGTATGAGTATTTCAGACTTTCCCTGTGGGTGGAGTGATGTTATGTGAATGAATGTCCCGAAGACCGTGTCATTCACAAGTTCGCTTCTCTCTTTTGACTTAGGAGCCAGCAGGTACAGCCTCATTTCCTCAGGTTTGCCCAGCCTGTCAGGGGAGCTGTTCTATTATCTGTTGAAGGTCGCTGGTTAGCCGACTACGCAAAAACAGACACTAGAAATTAAGTTGCTTAGATTATTTGCTATGTGAGAGTGTGGGCAGTGTACCCTCTTTCTCCTGCATTGTTTTATTTGTTGAGCTATTGAAAACTCTAAAAATACACAAGAGCAAGGGTTCCATTGGACTTCCTGGCCATGGTTGGGCTAAATTCTGTCTAGACCCAAACACTGGTCTACTGTGTAGGCAGATTAAACAATAAGGCTCTCACTGTAGGATTTAAATGGACGTTAAGGCTACAATGTGTCACCCCTGCTTTGTGAATATTTTTAATTTCCCAAGAATCAGAATATTTTAGAATCTCCATTGTTTTTGTGATTTTTCTTTCTGTTTTAGTCCTGTTCACTTATGAACATTATAACATAAGACTGTTATACATATGTGTATATATGTGTATATATGTATATGTGTGTGCATATGTACATAAACACACATATATGTACAGATGTACATTTATGCTCATATGTCTGTTTTCATACATAAATTATATGTATGTATAGGTACATACATGTGTATATATACACACATATATGTGCATGTATGTGCCTGTGTGTATATGTACAGGTATATATATATATATACCCATGTGTTTGTGTGCATATATCCATTGTATATATGTGTGGCTAGTTGCGCACATATCTGATGGCATATCTACATATATGTATGAGCAAGGTTATATGTATACGTAATAGCTAGTGAAGCATAAAGCATAATCTGCAAATTAATGGTTGATTTAAAATGTTGATGTTTTGGATTATAAAGCCAAAGTGATTATTCTCAGAGAGTAAATTGCCTATGCAATTTTCTCACTGTGTAGCTCAGATTGGGCTGAATCTCTCAAGGCTCCTGCCTCAGTCCTGTGAGTGTGAGGCCCTCAATAGCACCATGTCCAGTACACGGGCAGTCTTTGATCTAGGACTGGAAAATATAAACTCAGCGATCCTCACTGCATTTTTGCCTCTCTGCTTTTACGGTAGACACTCCCACCTCAGTAGCAAGAACATGCAGTGTTATTCATGTGTGCCTTAGCAGCATGGAGTGCACATTGTATTTTTGAAAGACACTTGAATGTGCTTGTCATTTTGATGTCTGGTTTTTACAGTGTCTGTTCCAGTTGGGAGTCAGTACATAAGAACCCAGGTGTGTGAGGGTGTGAGGGATTCAGAGAGGAAAGAGACAACTGGCAGCGAAACCGTTGCTGGCTTGTTTCATATGTGGTACTGGGGACTGAACCCAAGGCCTTGTCCCTTTTGAGGCAAATGTTGTAGACAAGTCACAGTCCCAGCTGCACTGTCTGGTCCCATGTTCCACCATTGTGTCACTTCACAGTGTTTGGAAAGAAGTGAGAACGTATCATAATGCATGTTATTAGGTACCAATTACTACTGGTATGCTTTACCAATATTATTATTGTTGCTGTTGTTATTTTATTCTTACGCTACCTTAGGATAAGGATGTATAGTTCAGTGATAGAGCAGTTTCCTGCAATACACAAAGTCCCACCTCCCACCCCCAAGCACTAAAATGAACAGCTATGCAAAGGGCTGGAACTGTGACTCCATTGGCAAGCACAAAGCTCTGGGTCCCAACCCCAGCCCCACTTAAAACCCAGGCACTGTGCCACATGCACGTGACCCCAGCACTCTGAAGTGGAGGCAGGAGGATCAGAACTTCCTCACCTAGGCAGTGATTATCAGGCCAGCCTGGGATATGTCAGACACTGTCTCCAAAACAAAAAGGACTGTATGGTAATTGCTCAGTCACAATAGCTATAACTCAACACGCCTTTGAGTCGTCTCTAAAAGCGTACTTCAGACTTTGTGTTTTAAGTGAAACCCTAATGTAGGTAACAAAAGTCCTCTTTTTACCAGTACTCTTGAAACAGGGCCTATGCTATAGAACCTAGAAAATATAAAGCTGCCACTTGCAATAAATTGTCTTTACATATGCATGTGGGCTCTGGGAATGAAATCCAGGTCCTCAGTAAGAGCAGCCCTGTCCTTAACAATGCAGGAGGCCCTGTCCTTCCCTAGAAGCAAGTGATCTCAAGCTCTCTCCTCACACACCCCGGCTTCTGAGGCACTCTCATACTGGAAGAAAGCAGTCACCCTGCCTCACTTTTGCCAAGGATTCCCTCTAGACCTCTGCTGTGTCAGCCTGCTAGCTAGTAGTCTACTGTAGGAGCACGCTGGAGCTCTAGGGGTTTCTGCCTGGCCCTCCAAGTCTCAGGGACTTTGTGGCTTAGTTCAATCCTGGCCACTTTGCCAAGGAGAATTTTTGCCCTGGTGTTGGACTTCTCAGGGAGCGAGGTGGATCTGGTCATTTGCGTGCAGTTCCCTGGACTTTCCCCCAGCACCTGACACTATAATCAGCATTATCTGCTGACTGATGAAGAGGCCGGAGGCTGTTCTTTGGTTGTAAGATAAACTCAAACAAAGGAACCCCTACCTTTGTTGACTTGGGAATAGCTTTTCTTGTAGCTATGCCTCAGTTAGAAGCCAAGCCTTTTTAAAAAAGTGCTTTATCATTAGTTTCTTTGAGACAAAGTTTCACATCTAGCTGTCTTGTGAGCTTACAAAAATCCTCCTGCCCCAAATCCCAGCCACCCGAGTAGTCTTTAGGCACATTATTTTCTGAATTCCTTGTTGCTTTTGCTTTTGAGACAGAGGTTTGTAGGGGAGCTTTGAACTTGCAGGGATAGCTCTGTCCCCACTTTACCTGACTAATGACAACTCAGACATTATCAGGTACAGCCTGATTGAATGCTTTAAGGCAAAGTGGTGTCAATAAAACTTTATGTGTTGTGGCTTTGGAAGTGCTTGTTTTTCTATAATGAAGCAATTCTCTTTCTTCTAACCTTAGCTGTAGATAAACGGAGTTGGAACAGGCAAGAATGTCTACCAGAAAGACCCAAGAAAGCAAGAAGTCATGAGAGTAGGGTTGTCAGGGGCCTCTGCTAGTGTGCGTGACTTTCAGTTAATGAAGGAAAAAGATGTGGGTGAGACACAGAAGAAAGCAAACACACTCTGTCAAAAGTCAAGGTGTGGGGCTGTGGGTGTGGCTCAGTGGTAGAGTCCTTGCCTCTTCAACTTGAGGTCTTGAGTTCTATCCCAAGCACAGTCAGCCAATAGGGTAATCAGCCAAACAATGGGAAACAGGCACATTTCGAAGCATAGGTCAGGCTTGTTCTACTTTCTTGGTGAAACCCAGAGTCAAGGAACAGGTTTCTGATTTATTACTTAATAAACCTAGATAGATTCTTAGGAATTAAAGGCCTCTTAACCCACCATCTTATGAACTGAATTAACCCATTTTCAAACATCATCATGAGATACCAACAGTTCTGGTCACTGGCACTCACGCAAACATTATAGTAATCCCACCTAAAAGCAAATGAGGTGAAGGATTCTGGTGAAGAATTTGGAGATGAAGTGCATCTAGGTCCATTTGTTAATTTGGTACTAGAGATTGAACCCAGGCCCTCCCACATTCATGATTTCCCATGGAGTTCACCCTCAGTCTCTAAGACTGCAACCAGTAGATGTGATAGTGAGGCTTAGTTTCATTATTATGGTTAAAATAATACATTTGGAACCTTAGCCACTTTAATCGTACAACACAGGGACAGTGTCAACTGTGCTCACCTGGCTGAGTGAGTAGTAGATCCTCAGAGGTCCATCTGTGACCCTGACACTTGACACAACTTCTTCTGTCCACCTGCCACCAGCCCTGGACAACTGCACTCATCTTTCTGTTTCTATGAGTGGGCACATATAGACGCAGAACACAAGCATAACCAATAGCCAGGAGGACCAACAATATTACTTTTCTGGCCTTAAGAATGGAACACAGGGCCTTGTGGATGGTCGGCAAGTGTTTTACCTTTGGGCTAAATCCTGAGCTTCAGTGTGTGTCTATTTTTGTGTCTAGTATCCTGAAAGTCCATCCATGACATGTGGTATATTCCAGAACTTTTTTTTTTTTTTTTTTTGAAAACCAAGTAACATTCAATTGTGTGTATGTAGAGTAGAAAAAAATCCATTCCTGTCTTGATGGACATTTAATATGTACCCACTTTCTGGCTGCTTAATGGTGATTATGCAGTTGGGTTTGAAAATATCTGCACAAGATGTCACTTTCTGATCCGAAGGCTGAGACAAGAGGATCCAATTATTCAATGCCTACCTGGCTGCATAGCTTCTTCAAGACTGCCTTGGGAAAGTTAGGCAGATCCTGTGCCAAGATGGAGCGTGTAGATTGGTTATAGTGCACCTGCCTGACATATGTAAGACTCCAAGTCAATCTCCAATTCCAACCCCCAGAATGTATTTTTAATCTGTTTAAATATGTATCAAGGGCAGGGATGGCTAGCTCAGGTGTAACTATATTTCTTATAGTTTTTTGAGGATTATCTTTACTGTCTTCCACTCCACCCTGCCTCCTTCCTGTAACATACACATCATTTTGAGCACTTTTTATTTCTTATTTATTTTATTTTGGGTCTTTTTATTTTTACTTTGGGGTGATTGTTTAAATGTTTTTGAGTAATTTCATGTGTGCCCAAATTTAAAGTTTGTTTTGTTTTGTTTTTATTTTTCACCTCTTTGGATTTACTCACAGATAATTACAGAAACAGGCAGTCTACACAGGGGTCAGTTTTCTGAGTTCAGTACTATGTTTTATGCTAGTTTTTATGGTGTATTCATTGATTTGTGATAGTAATAAGCTACAGGTGGTTATGAGCTGCTTGACACGGTTGCCAGGAGCTTAACTCAGGTTCTCAGATGTGTTGTTAGGTGGAGCCCACGTGTCTGTTGCTGATACTGAATATATTAGTTTTTACCATGTTCCCATGTTGTTTTACTGCTTCTCATAATCTTGATTTCTTTGTCACCCCAGGAGAGTAGGGTCTACCATCACTATTCACTTTCCTGATACAGAAACTGAAGGCTCGGGAGCAAGTGGGTCTCAGAAAAATCAGACCCCGCAGTCATGACGCTGCCTTGTACATTTCAAAGGTCTTTAAAGAACTGAGTAATTTTAGACTGTATTTTTCTTGAGAGATTGTAGTCGGTGAACACTTTTTTTTCCCCATTAAGTTGTTAAAATAAAATGAAAGTCAGGAATTAAGAATAGTACAAAAGTTATGATTAGATAATATTAAGGGTTTTTAGAAAGAAGACGTTCAGGCTTAAGGCTTAAAAATACCTAGTGTTTTATCACTCATTTTCAGAAATCCCTTAAGTTTAAAGCTGGGAAGCTCAATCCTGCCCTGTTGCAACTGGGTTTTCTGTCTCTGTCCCTTGAGCTTTCCTGTGCTGCCCTTTATTTCCACACCTGGCTTGGCTAGTGCCAGGCTGACCATGAAATATATGTCCTTGTGTGCTATGTGTTACACATGTCTATTAGCTCTCAAAGGAAAGTCTGTCTTCCCTTCCTTCCTTCCTTCCTTCCTTCCTTCCTTCCTTCCTTCCTTCCTTCCCTTTTTCGTTTCTGGTATTTTAGACAAGGTCTTACTATAGCTCAGGCTGGCCTGAAAATGTGGAGCAGTCTCTCTGCCTCAGCCTCCCCAGGGACAAGGCTCTAGACCAGCTCTCCTCTGGTGTTTTGTGACTGGTTGGTATTTGGCTATGTATTTGTTGGTGTGAGGGTGTGTGTGGGATGGGGAGGTTGTGTCTGTGCATCTGTCTGTTTCTGCGTGTGTGTGTGTATGTCTCTGTGTGTGCGTGTGTGTGTGTGTGTCTGCATTTGTATGTCTGTGTGTCTGTGCATATAAACAGTACACATAAAGGGATCAGTAGACAGCTTTTAGAAATCATTTCTTTCCAACATGTGAGTTTCAAGGGATAAAATTCAGGCCATCAGGCTTAGCAGCAAGTCCCTCTGCCCACTGAGCTTTCTATATTGTCCTCTCCTCAGGTTTTCATGTGAGAGTGACAGTCTACTTATATAAACTCTCAAGCACAGCATCAGGCAGCCCAGAACTTGTGTCTTTTCATTTTCTTGTTTTCTAATAATGACTATTACTCTGGAGGAGGAGAACTTTCTATTCTCATCACGTTCTGTGGCATCGATTCTAGAAAGAACATTTTAATACACTTCTGTAAAGTTGTCCGTGAGGAATCCTCCTGTAGCTAGGCTGACCTTGAACCCGGTGTGCGGGTGAACTTCTGGTCCTCTGTCCTTCACCTCCCAAGAGGTGGGATTACAGGTGTATCCCAGCAGACCCTTCTTTTACTGTGCTGCAGTGTAGCTCAGGGCCGTGCCCAGGCTAAGTAAGCACTCCTCCAACCGAGCTCCAGCCTTGGCCTGTGGCTTAGATGTTAGGCTCAGGTTCTGAACATTCCTTCTCAGCGAATCTGAACACATCCCACATTGCGTTCTGATGAGTACTCTATGCGCCCTACTCACTTGGTTCCCATTGGAGGGAGGCCTGAGAGAAACGAGAGTCCATGAGGAACACACACTCGCATGCATTTGTGTAGGCCAGAGGTCCACATCTGGTGCCTGTATCACTGCATCTATCACCGAGCCTGAATTCTGCTGCATGACTAGAGCCTCCTGTGCCCATATCTGTACACTGGGACCACAGGGAGAGGCCTCCATGCCTGCGGAGTAAGAATGTGGATTTAGTTCCTCACGCTTGGACAGCGAGCCCTTTACCACTGGGCTGTTCCCCTAAACCATCTTCTCCTTGAACCTGTCTGTTTTAGAAGTTGAACATGTGTACTTGCTTACAGCGTTCAGGAAAAGTAAACATGACGCTGGATATGGGACAGAGTACATTTGGAGTTATGGACAGCTCGGGTGTGACGTTTCCTGTGCCACTGGTGGCATTTCTATAGGGACTTCTTTGAGTTTATTCTTACCCTTATAGAAACTTAAAATCTGAGGTAAGGGCTAGGGGTAGACCACTGGGAGAGTACTTGCCTAGCAAATGTAAGAGCCTGGGCTTTCGCCTCATTTTCATTGTTGAGACAGGATATTACAGTATAGCCCAGGCTAGCCTCAAACTCAGGATCCCCCTGCCTCAGGCTCCCAAGTGCTGGAACACTAGGCACATACACCACACATATCTTCAGCAAGTACATTTTTGTTTGACCATTTACCACGCCCTTTAATACATTTTAGAGCACGCCCCGGTGACCATGGAGTCCCTCCTTCCCTTAGTGAACAATGGCTTTGCTCTGGGATCCTCCTCGCTGCTTTGTGTACAACCTGACACCCGTTGCGTTGGTGACTTGCTCTGTTTGGTTTCTGTGGAATTAAACTGGCCACAGACCATGGTGGCACCGAGACTAGATGAGGGATTTCTTCCCGAGGTGTTGAGAGATTCCTCTCTCTCTAAAAGCAACCCTATCCCACCTCACAGCTGCCCTGGTCCCAAAAGGCTGACAACAGCAGAAGACAATGCCAGGACCCACCCTCACCCTCTCATTCCTGGCTCCTGTGTCAGGCTTCTAAACGTCTCTTCTGTCCAACAACTGTCGCAATAACAAGGGATACACAAAGAAAGCACGCAGCCATCAGGGCAAGGCCAGTGCATTTCTAGCCTGAATGAGAGTCAGTAACGACTTTTAAATGATCCCAGTTAAGCAGGACTGCCTTGTACTTAAGAATGTAGGCTTTGGAGCAAATCTTTCTGTGTTCAAAACCTGCCTTGGGCACTTGCGAGCCTTGTGATTCTGGGTGTGTAACCTCGTCCCGGGTTTAGCGCTCCCATCAGCACAGTAGGTGTTCTTGTGTGCCCATGGCATCCATGGGTAAGTGGCACCATTGGTGTCTGTGGCTATGATCCTTTGTGCTGGCACCTGAAATTTAAGGGGTGCCTTTAGAAATCACTGGGACAGATGTCAAGATATCTTGCAAAGGGGATGAATAAGTGTGCAGCCTTCCCTCTGTGGGCTGGGAGGTGAGAGGGCTCAAACAACTGGACTGTACCATCTCCTTGAAGAGAACTTGTAAACAATATACTCAGTATGTAATTTCATTAGTATGTATCTTTTTGTTTATTTGGTTGGTTTTTTTTCAAGACATGGTTTCTCTGTATAGCCTTGGCTTCCCTGGACTCACTTTGTAGACCAGGCTTGCCTCAAACTCAGAGAGATCCCTGTGCCTCTGTGAGTGCTGGGATTACAGGCATACACCAACATGCCCGGCTTACTATATATATATATTTAATTTTAATTTTATTAATTTATTCAGATTACAACTCAATTGTTATCCCATCACTTGTACCCTCCCATTCCTCCTTCCCTCCTTCTTTCACCCTATTACCCTGTCCTAGGTCTATGACCAAGGGGGACCTCCTCCCCCACTATATGGTCATAGGCTATCAAGTCTCATCTTGGTAGCCTGCTTATTCTTTCTTTGAGTGCCATTGGGCCTCCTCACCAAGGGGAGGTGGTCAAATATGGAACACCAGAGTTCATGTCAGAGTCAGTCCCCACTCTCCACATAACGTAAGCAACATCAAAAATTAAGAGACTTAACAGTCATTTGTCATTAATATCTCCCAACATCAATGGTCTCAAATGTCCAATAAAAAGACACAGACTAACTGAATGGATACATAAACAAGATCTAACATTCTTCTACATTCAAGAAACACATCTCACCCACAAGGACAGATATTATCTCAAAGTAAAAGGCTTGAAAAAAAAAATACCAAGCCAATGGTCACAAGAAGCAAGCTTGTGTAGCCATTTTAATATCTAATAAAATAGACTTTCAACCAAAATTAATCAAAAGTGATGAGGAAGGACACTTCATATTCATCAAAGGTAAAATCAACCAAGAGGACATCACAATTCTGAACATCTATGCTCCAAATACAAGGGCACCCACATTTGTAAAAGAACTATTAAAAAAGCTTAAACCACATATGGATCTCCACACATTAATAGTGGTAAACTTCAACACCCCATTTTCACTGAAGGATAGATCATTGAAACAGAAACTAAGCTGAGAAATAACATCATTAACCAACACCATGAACCAAATGGATCTAACAGATATTTATAGAACTTTTCACCCAAACACAAAGGATTATACCTTCTTCTCAGCACCCCTTGGAACCTTCTCCAAAGTTGATCACATAGTAGGCCACAAAGCAAGCCTCAACAGATACAAGAAGATTGAAATAATTCCTTTTATCCTATATATCTTTTAAAACATTACCCCTCTGTGTTCTCTTTTTTAAAATGTTATATTCACATGTATATTTTAAAACATATATACATGTAGATATTATAGGCTAGGATCCACATGAGGAGATCATATGGTCAGTTTTCTTTCAAAACATAAACTCTGTGTGTGTGTGTGTGTGTGTGTGTGTGTGTGTGTCTGTCTGTCTGTCTGTCTCTCTCTCTCTCTGTCTCTCTGTGTGTTTGTGTGTTTCTGTCTGTCTGTTGTCTGTCTGTCTGTCTGTCTTTCTGTCTGTCTATCTCTCTCTCTGACTATCTTCTTGCTGTCGAATTTTTTTTTCTTGATGAACAATTGAGTCCTAAACTCTAAAATGGAACAGTAGAGAATCCCTAAAAATGCCACCCAGTAGCTAGTGTTACTGTGCTGGTAGCCTAACTCCTTAGAAGAAAGAGGCAAGACATTCATTCACTTGAGCCCAAGGGCAACTGGGAAGCATATTAAGATTCTGTCTTGAAAACAAGATATTAACAAACAGTGAGTGTGCCCTCTGGTCTGTTGGCTTCACTGTACACAGTCCCAGGATGTCTCTGTCCTAAGGAAATGCAGAGCCGGGATGGAGGGGCAGTTCGCAGACACAGAATCAAGCTGGGTGAGGGCCAAGGAAGAGCTCTCACTCTTTGCTTTTCCCTCTTGTCTCCTCTTCTCCCCTCACTTATTGCTGCCCACACACTTTGCTGATGATGGAAGTCCAATGGTCACATACAATTCTCGCAGCTTCTCTGAAGTCACAAAGCCTCGTGGTCAGTTAAATTTTAAAGAATTACAGCAATAAAGGAATAATCATTTTAGGAAAGCTGAGGCAAAGTTTATCTTATTTAAATTGGAAAAAAACGAAGGTCAAAAAATTTGCTCTCATTTAATAGCGTTTGGTTCCAGCTAATTATATCTCATTCTATAGAAAGGATAAAGGCATATCTTTTTGGTTTTGTTTGTTTTACACACTCAGGTTTTGCACACCCAGGTTGGCCTTAAACTCAGCTCCCCGTGTGGCTGAGGATGACCTTGAGTTTCTTATCTTCCTGCCTCTACCTTCAGACTGCTGCAGGGCTTTCTGGCATGTGTCACCCTGCCGGACTTATTCTGGCCTGAGGATTGAACCCAGGCCTTCGGTCATGCCAGGCTAGCACTTTCCAAACTCTGGTTCAGCACACCACCTGCTTGTGGTTCTTTCTAGACTCTTCTTTAAGGCATATTTCATTCCCATCTGGGAACTAAGCCTGTGCTTCCGATCTCAAATGCAGCCATGTGTGCTCTCCGGCCATTGCGACTTGTATGTTCAGTGCAGATGTGAGCTTGGGTCCTGGGGAAAGAGAGCTGGGTGTGACCCTGGGAAGGGGAAGGAGATCCAGAGAAACAAGTGGGAGGAGGAACACAGAATGAGAGTTCATGGGGCTTCCTCGCTAGCCACCCTAGCCAAAAAGAGGCAATGAGACTCAGGTCTAGTGAGAGGCCCTGTCTCAAGAAAATCAGTGGGGAGCAATGTCCTCCACTGTGCACCCCCACATCTGTGTACACGTGATTGCTCCCCCAAACTTCCATGTGCAGTGATGGAATCATGTCATTTAAAAAACTATAGACAGATAATAAAGAAAAGACCCCCATATTGTAAAAATCTCAGCTATAGATGGTAGTGGTATTGTTTTCTATTTTCTGTGAAATGAACGGAAAATAGCTAGAAACAACAAGAAAATTAAAAGTAAGCAATTAAAAAAAACAAAGAAAATCTTCTCATGTTAAAAATGAGTAAAAAAAACATTGATATTGCACAACGAAGTTTTTTTTTCCTTTCTTTTTCTATGTTTTAGGGTGTTTAAAACAAAACTGCTACTGATTATCGCCTTGTGCTCCATAATTGAATGCCAAAGCAAATCCCATTATTTTAAAAATCACTTAATATTGCAGAACAATTGGCTAAGCCCCACTTGTAGTGCCCCGTGGGTCATCTACAGCCATTTGGTTTTGTTAATAAAATTAAAACAAGTAGGGGAAACAGATAGTGGCTTTAGAATTAGCTTTATCATGATGACGTGAGAGCAACAGAAAAAGAGCGCTAACTTAGGGGTTCTGAATGCAAGTGCAGGGTTACCCTGTGAGAGTGATGGGAATCAGAGTAAAAACTTGACATATATTTTTATTTTGAGATGCCAAGTTAATTCCCGCCATTCAGCTCTTTCACTGCCAAAGGTAAAAAAGTGCATTAAGTGACTGAAAGGAATCTACAAATTATCTGCTGGCACTCTAGGCTGGAGTTGTGCACACACCCTGTTATTCCAACCGCCAGAAAGCTGCAAGATTCTATTAAGCAGTAAGTGAGAAAATTATATTGCCTTCAAACTAATTGTACAAAAGACTCTGAACTAAGTCACCAGAACCCTGGACTTTGTGCAAGGCTGCCAGGGGGTGTTCCAGATCGCTCTATCACTCCTGTCTGCCTGGCTCCGGGACCCCAAACTTCCATGTGGATCCCACTCTTGCTGCAGTACGCATTTCCCCAGCTATTGACAAGACGGGGAAATTCCAGCCGTGTCCTAAGTAGCCGCCCAACTCAGTGCCCACCCAGTGCCGTCTAACAAATGTGTCCCAGAAAATCACGAGCTATAATCTATGAAAACTCATTGTCTGCAATGAGAATGCCGTGCTGGCAACAAGGCCTTCTGCTGTCTCCTGGCTGATTTATCCAGAAAAAATGTTCCAGATACCCAAATATATTAGAGATTTTAAAAAATCTCCCCCCCTCTTCCTCCCCCTCTCTCTCTCTTCTTGCCCCTCTCTGTCTCTCTTATCTATTTATCTATCTATCTATCTATCTAGTTTTGTCTAATTTCTACTTTTAGTGACTTGGAGAAAAACAAGTGCCCATTGAGAGGCTATGGTCCAATGGGGGAAGAAAGTCTTTGAACCATTACCAAAGTGTCTGCTACATTGTTATCTGGGTATTTGGGGTGTCACATTTTTAATATAAAATGCCTCTTTTTAATTGACTCCTAAAAGCAACAGGGAAGGTATTTGAAGGGTAAAATCTCAGTAGCCCGTAACACCGATCAAAGACGCAGATGGCTGGGTGACCACAGACAACAACAGCGGTCTGAGGAACTCCATGGGAAGCCCTGAAAATGAGGTTTCCCTCTAGCAAATAACTTATTTAGAGTGAGCCTGATTTGTTTTTCCAAATATAAACCAGAGTTACTTAGTGAGATCAAGGTTATCATCTCCCTATGTTAAGACCTTAAGATAGAATGTTCCCCGATCATTGTAAACAGTTTCTATTCACCTGAATTGAATATACATGTATATTATATAATACACATACATACATGCATATAAAATGTAGGACCGCTTTGTGAAAAAGAATATTTTTAATAAAGGCTCATCCTATCCCAGGCTGAACTTGAACCTCCGACGCTCCTGCCTCCACCTTCAGAGTGCTAGGCTTTAAGCCTGGGCCACCAAACCTGGTTTTTAAGTGGTGCTGGCATTGAAGCCAGGGTTACTACATACTAAGGAAGCATTCTTCCAGCTGAGCTACAGTCCCAGCCCTGTGGAAGCTGTTATAAAGATGGCTTCGCATTTCCTCTTGCTTTGGGGAGAATCCTTTAGACCGTTGTCTCTACTGACTCCTTCTTACTATAGGTCAGACATTTTTCCCTGTGTGAAGAAGTCACTGATATCTTAAGCATAGTCTCTGAGTGTGTGTGTGTGTGTGCACACGTGCATGTGTGTACATGTGTTTGTGTGTGTGTGTGTTTGTGTGTGTGTGTGTGTGTGTGTGCATTTGTACATGTTCCCACGCAGGACAGAGGTCAACCTTGGGCATCACTCCTCAGACGCCGGCCATTTTTCATTCTTTTGCAACAAGTTTACTTACGGACCTGTGACTTGCCAACTAGGTCAGACTGGCTGGCCAGTGTGCTCTGGAGATCTGCCTGTCATTGCATCTCCCATTCTGGGATTCCAAGCAGAGGCTACAGCCACACCTTGCCTCCCTCTCCTGAGTCACCTCAGGCATTGGTTGGAGATGTTTGCACTTCCTAAGAACTGGCTCCTGTCCTCCACTGTCTTCCTGTCTAGTGGGTATCGTGCATATGCAAAGGGCTAACAAAATGCGACCTGTCTGGATTAGATGGCAGTGCCTCAGAAGATAGGCATCCCAGAAGTCATTTCCTGCTAGAATGGTCTGAGAAGTTTTCATAAATGATTGGAATGGAATTGGAGTTGAACACTGAGTCTTGGAAATAATTTTAAGAAGAAAAGAGGGGCAGAAATAGATCACTCTCAGAGGGGAGTCTTGAAGGACATGCAGCAAAAAAAATGAATAAATCAAATTGGCTGCATCTGGAAGTTCATGTGAGGTAATAATTGTAATATTGCTGAAAAAGTAGATGAGAGTTAGATTGGGAGAGGACCTTGTCATAGTTGGATAGCTTAGATTTAATTCAGAAGGGCAGCAGTGATGTGTGTGTGCGTGCGCATGTGTGTGCATGTGTGTGCAAATATGTGTGGTGCTGGGTGTCAAGCATAAGACCTTAAACATGCTAGGCAAGTGTTCTTATTTTATTTTTACTTATCCTATACTTAGTCCAGGGTCCTTCGTGCCTCATCTTCCCATGTGCTAGGATTTATAGCTGTGAGATAGAGATGTGCTCAAGACAGCCACAGGAAAACAGTGCAAATGGCACCCGTCCCAGACTAAGGCAAGGAGGCTGGAGGCTGGTGATCAGGAGGGGCACCTGGACAGGTCCAGCTGGGAGCTTGCTCCCGCCTGACAAAGTCCCTGTCAAAGTATCTCTTGCCGCGGAGGATGAGAATATACTCTCCACAGATGAATGAAAAGACAGTGAGCACTTGTGTGTGGCAGGAGTATGTACCACTGAGTTGATGGACTGAAAGCCCATGCCCCTGTAGGAAACTGAACCATGCATTACATCACACTAGTTTTAAAGACCTGAAATGGTCAGACACGATGCTTCACAAGCAGGTTTCCCCAGGCTTTGTAACTATTGTTTGGTCCTCTCTAAGAGGCAAAATGTTGGAGTTTCCCTTGAAATAAATATGGAGAAGATCACAGAGAATGTAAAGATCTTGCAGCCAAACAGCAAACCACCAGCTGTCAGTCAGGGTGGGAGCCACTAGGGAGGCCAAGGCAGGAGGGCGATTTTCAGGCCAGTCTGAGGAACTTAAGGGGAAACTGTTTCAAAATAAAATTCAAAGTGAAAACCAGGGTTGGGGATTACAGCTCAGTGCTAGCCTAGTGTACTTCTGCAAGGCCCCAGGTTCTAGCCACAGAACCACACCAAAAGTAAAAGCACAAACTGAGGAGCAAAATTATAGCAAGCACTCTTTTGATACAGATTAGATTTCTGGGGACATCTGAAAGAAACCTCTCAGATTCCAAATCTCTTTATTCTCAGCTTTGTCCAAGCCAGTGTTCACGTACCTTACTGTTGCCTGCCTCCATTACCACCCCCACCACCCCCACCATCATCATCATTACTGTCATCATCATCATCATCAAAATCCTTTTATTATTCTTGCCTGTGTTTCTATGTATGTGTGTGTTCTACTGCTCTGGTAGTGAGGGATGAAACTTAAGTTTTCAGACCTACAGTTTTTACTGCTGAAATCTTTTACCTGTCCTTTTCCTGAGTAATATTTTTTTTCTTTAAAATGTTTATTAATTAATATGAGGAGGGTAAAAGCCAGTGCTCCCGTGTGGGAACAGTGGGCGATGATGTAGAGTCAGCCGTTCCTTCTGTCGTCACGTGGTCCCAGGGCCTGAGGTCACAAGCTCAGCCTTAAACAGCTGCACTTTCCCAGATGACCTGTCCCGCCAGCCCCTAGTGATATTTCTGAAGAAGGCAATGGTGAATATTCCTGTGAATGCAGTTGATATCATTTCTATTATCTACCCTCATTTTAAAAGTAGTTGCTTTGAATTAGAATGCTAATTTAGCCAGTCAATTTACTTCAAGTTATAATGCTCAAGATTTTTTTTTTTTAAGTCATGCATACTTAACCAATTTTCTGTAGTTCCAAGTGGCTAGGTATCACTTCCTGGTGAATTAGCAGTTGGCGAGTACTGGAGTCTCTGAACAGTCCTGCAAAGCACTAATGTGATATTTAATGAGGACACATCAGTCCACAGAAAGGTAGTCAATATAAATCAGTGTTTACAAAGTGTGATTAACTCTGAAATATTTCATCAATGCTGTGGTCCCAGGCAGCCTGCTATGCTAATTACTTGGATCTGCGCATGTTTCAGGGGACTCGATGGACCCTGAGTACAGCAAGCGTGGAACAGCAAAATTGCAATTATGCCCGGACCGTCTCCTATGACAATTTATGCATTCGGTGCAATGACCTCCCCCTTCCCAAGAGGGCAATAAGCAGGATGCATTTTCATTAGGTTACTAATGCACTTAATCACGAGGGGAAAGGGTTAGGAAGTAGCCGGAGACCTTCAAGCACTCTGCGAAGGGGCTGAGAGTGGAGACAGCCTTTATTTTTCAAGGCAGCTCCTTTACAAGGCTGTGGCCGCCTAAAGCACACTCCACACAATTCATTGTCTCAGAGAAACACTGGAAGTTTAGATCTTCCGGTTACATGTTTTGTATTTCAGATTGCTATGTACGGTTGAGAAGTGGTAAACATACAGTCTACTATTAAAAATATAATCCTGAATAGTTTGTTGCTATCACAGTTCCATGGTGTTAGGGATTAATTATGCAAATACAAGCACCGAAGGTGGTAATGGTGATGGCAGGCGATATCCCTGCATCCTCACCCTCAGCATCCTCACCAGGAGCATCATCCTGGGAAGCTGAGCCTGGCCAGGCTCGCAGGAAGAGCTGTGACATTGTTGTCTTGCATGCCAGGTGCTTACAGCAGTGCTCCACATTAAACTCTGGATCGTTAAGCCCTGCGAGGCTTATGCAAGTACTAGTCACCATGGACGAGAACTGACAAAACTGGGACCTACATAGGATGTTTTGTTTGTATGTTCTGTCTTTTAAGATTTATTTCATTTATGTGTGCCTGTGTCGACTTGCTTGGCTATATGTGCCAGCAGGGTTCAGCAGACAGCACTGCCTCCTCTGAAACTGGAATTACCGGCAGTTGTGAGAAGCCCAGGTGGGTGCTGTGAATCGAACCTGGGTCCTCGGCAAGAGCAGCGAGTGCTCTTAGTCACAGGTCAATCTCTCCAGTCTCTAGGAAGTATGTGTTTATGAACATAGACAGCTCAAGGATCTCCGTTAGAAGATGCACTTTCTGTGGGTCTGCTTTGCTCGGTGGCTGCTGCCACCATTCCTGCGCTCCTTGTAGCAGTCTTCCAGAAAACGGATACAAAGGAAACCTTGAAGCAGATGATGATATTAAGAGGCTAAAATCACCTTTTTTTTTTTTTTTTCCTTTTGGAAAACAGAGTCTTACTATGTATCCCTGGCTGTCTTACTCTGTAGACCAAACTGCTTTGGTCTTGTGGCAATCCTCCTGCCTCAGCCTCTCTGGGTGTGCTAAGTCATGTCCGGCTGCTTGCACAGAGGTTTGTTGTGGTGGGGCTATGGGAGTGTATCTGGGGTCCCACCACATGCCACATGGGGGTACCAGAGTTAACTGTTGCTTCGGGATGCCTCCCTCTCTCCTGACCCGCCAGTCTGACGGCCTCTTTCCCTCACACTCTGTGCTGTAGGTAACATAGAATACAGCTGCCCGGCCACGAACGAGTGTGAGATCACAAAACGCAGACGCAAATCCTGCCAGGCCTGCCGCTTCATGAAGTGTCTCAAAGTGGGCATGCTGAAGGAAGGTGAGTGGCTCTGCTCTGAGCCTTGTGCTCTGGGTTTTGTGGGCTGCAAGGGGGTGTGTGGGGCGTCAAAACAGGGATGAAGGCCAGTTCCATGGAAACCGGGAAAGGGTGGGGCAGTAGGTACCTCGAACCTGACGGCAGGGTACTAATGCCTCCTGGCTAGCAGCTTGACACCAACACTGAGGTAGGACCCCATTGTCCCCCACTGTGCGTCTGGGCCTGAGTCTTTGACCTCTACAACTTACAGAGGGAAGAAGATGGAGGTAAAGCAAGTTATTCACAGGCACCGCCCCTCCCGCCTTCTCACTTTCTTTAAACTTATTTTTGGTTTAAGGACATCTTTATGTGACAGACTGGGCGTCCTGCCTCGACACTGTCATGGCCTGGCATGCCTTTGGTTGGGGAAGGTATCCATGGAAGGTGACAGCAGTGAATGGGGATTGTGGGCTAAGCACACTGCCTGAGCTTCCATACTCGATCATTCCCACAGCAGGAAGAGAACCCATTGGCTGCAGAGGGCACTGCTATTCCACACGTGTCAGACATCCTGACATATTTATATAGTTCAGCTTATTTAGATAGTAATAATTCAGCTTGGAGAAAGATACAGTAAAATTAAAAAAAACCATTCCTTTTCTTTGAGAAACTTACCATTAGGAGTTAAAAAAGATAAATCTGTAGATGCATATTTTGTAGATGAACATTTTACACGTGTAAATGGACTTGGACTTATCGATTTCTTTGTATTAAGAGAAAGCCCATCAGAATTTAAAGTGAATATGATGTTTTCATAAAGCACCAAGATGGACACGTGGTCATGGAAGGAAGTCTGAAATTAAAATTAGGTTAATTATATATAGAAAAATGTAGATTCTGCTACCAGAATTTATGTATTGTCACTTCAGATCCCCTATCCCTCAACTTTTTGTTATACATTTTATTAGCATATATGCAAATGATAATTCTACAAGTTTTATGATGACTCCCGCCCCCCACTGCTGAGTTACTAAACTGTGTAGTTGCACCTGCTCTGTGCCTAACCAAGACCTTCTCCATGGATGAGATTATAGGAAAATGAGTCCACAGCCTGGACACAGGACCATGGAGTTCCTGTCCTAGTCATCTGGCCTGTGTTTGTCTATGGCTCAGGTTTTTCCATCTCATCTTCAGCTCGGCACTTTCCTTGGAAAACAGATGTCAGGAAACAAACCTGTAACTTTAAAGTGTTGCAGGAAAGTGACCAAGATAGGATGTCAAGCAGAAAAATAAAGGAAGGAGATGTGTAGTAATGTGATTATATATACCATCTATTATACACAAATGTGAGCGGTACAAAGAGAGACCCCACCCGGAGGAAGAATGGCAGAGTCAGCAGACCCACACGGGTGGGCGTCATAAGCCCAGGGCTGAGGAAGGAGGGATTTGTGAAGACTGGTCAACACTGGGGATAAGAATGAGCGTCATGCACATCTCAGTTTGTGGCCGTTGGTCCCATTTCACAGGTAACCTGTGTTTGGGTCCCAACCCATCTGCTAAATTTCCATGTGACTCCCCCCCACGCCCGACACCGTTCCAGGCTCCTGTGGTACACAGTTCCTTGGTTGCTGGTAAACATGTATATGCAGTTGCCCAAAGGATGACTTTTGACGAGGCTGACACATGACCAAAAGGCAAACCCACCTAGCTGAAGTACAAGCCAGTTGCCAGTGAGTGGTTCTCAACTTCCTAAAGCTGTTACCTTTAATACAGTTTTGCATGTTGTGGTGACCACCCCGCACCATAAAATTACTTTCTTTGCTACTTCATAACTGTAATTTTGTTGCTGTTATGAACCGTAACACAAATATCTGTGTGTTCTGATGGTCTTAGGTGACCCCTGTGAAGGGTCATTAGAGTCTCCCAGGGGGCTGCAACCCACAGGTTGAGAACCACAGCTCGAGGTTCTGATAATGGCTTATTTTAAGGCTATTGGCTTTGCTTAGCCAATGGCTTAAGCTCTCTGGCAAAGTAGCATACAGAAATTAATTCATAGGATAGACTACCCTCTCCCTGTGCTGCAAAAAAATCTCATAAAAAATGTAACTGTGAATATTATAAATGATGGGTTTTGGCCTTGATTATATTTATATTACCATTTACTCTGATTGGAAATATTCAAACCGAACTTGCGCTCAAAACAAAAAGGATAGTGAGGAGTCAGAAGCTCCCGAAAACTGAAGCATCGTTACATGTAAAAAGCAACTCATTCGTCTAAATGTAATGAAAGTCACCTACCAACGGAAACCCTGTGTGAGTGAGTAAACCTCCTGGTGCCGACTTTGTTTCCAAACATTGACGCGCGTAGAGACGGGAGCTGGGAGTTTTTGGTTAGTTTGATTCCAATACCGTAATTTACTCATTTGATTGCTGTTTCAAGTTTAAAGATGAACAGGGACCTGTCTTTTTTCTTAGATCGTGTCTCTCGTAGGTTCTAGGAGAGGATCTGAAGGGAGGTGAGCGCGAAGGCAGCCGTGCAAGCTGCGTTTAATTAACCAACATCGCAGAGTAAATCGGGCCGTGCTTATCTGCGATTCGCACCTCTTCAGCACTTGCTATCAGGCCTTTAGAGGATGTGTTTTCAAGGGGAGTGCTGCCACACTCAAATAATAATTTATTCCCCTTTTGCTTCCTTATGAACACTTGGGTGGCAAAAATGCCATTCCTCTGGGCCCGTTACCCTGCTCTCCGGAAGCAGAGACGGGACGGGGGTGAGTAAATATGGAATGTGGTTCTCTTTTCTTTTATGCTTAAAGAATACCATGAAATACTGCACTGCACCCTGCATATAAATGCACAATTATACTCGGGCATCTCCGTGGCTCGAGGCTCGCTCCCTAAGCCTGGAGAGGGTGATACTGTCTTAAACGTATCTTTATGGATGTGCAGGGATTTGAGTCCCGTGCAGTATGTCAGAGACCATGGAGTAGTAAATCTATTCAAATGTAAACCTGTTCAATTCAATTACCAGTCCATAATAAAATTTGCTCCTACAACCCCCGTGTTGACCACAGTAGTGCATACAGGCGGATGGCACAGCGGGTCTGGAAATTGACAGGCAAAATCTAGTTAAACAAAAAACAACATTAGTTCTCAAATCTGAGACAAAATCAGATTTCAACAGCCTGGATGGAAGCCTTCTTCCTTTAACAGGTATCTTTCATTCAATTTGCCAAGTGTCCATAAAGTGCACCGGAGCGGCGTGAAGGAGGTTTTCCTTAAGAAGGAGGCTTGTAGAAAAAATGAGGCCTTGACTGTTTTAAAAAATGATAATTCTTAGTCATACTGACTGGCACGTCTACTAGTTGAGGTGTGTCCCTGTGAGAAGATAGCTCTGTGGGTAAACTAAGCCACAGGAATAAATGAAGTACCTATGGTCTCCCCATAAGCCAGACCAGAAATATATCTAAGTGAACTAGGCTTGGTGCTTGAGATCAGATTTTTTAAAAATTTCTTTTTATTCATAACCATGTGGCCAGAGGAGGGAATAAGAGCCCTGGAGCTGAGGTTATCAGTGGTGGCAAGGTGTCCATTGCGGGAGCTGGGGGACTGAACTCGGGTGCTTAGGAAGGGCAGCAAGTACTCTTCATGCTGACCCATCGCTCCAGCCCCCATATTAGAATTCTTGAATCAAATAGTCGTTACCAGTTGAAGAAGCTGGGGAGATGGCTGAGTCAGCGAGACGCCTACCCTGCAGATACAAGGGCCTGAGACTATCCCTCTAGCATCCTCCAGAGCAGGCATCCCAGAGGCCTGTAACCCTGGAACTGGTGACAGTTAGACAGGGAGATTCCCTAAGCTTTGCTGGCCAGTCAGTCCTGTCAGTAGTTGAATTCCAGATTTGATGAGAGACCTTGCCTCTGTGTGTGTGTGTGTGAGTGTGTGACACCATGTGTGTGTGTGTGCATTTGCATGTGTGCATGCGTGTGTGAGTGTGTGTGCTTGTGTGTGTGTGTGTGCTCATGTGCATGTGAGTGTATGTGTGTGCATGTGTGTATGTGTGTGTGTATGTGTGTGTGTGTATGTGTGTGTGTATGTATGTGTGTGTGTGTATGTGTGTGTGTGTATGTGTGTGTATGTGTGTGTGTATGTGTGTGTGTATGTGTGTGTGTATGTGTGTGTGTGTGTGTGTATGTGTGTGTGTGTGTGTGTGTGTATGTGTGTGTATGTGTGTGTGTATGTGTGTGTGTATGTGTGTGTGTATGTGTGTGTGTATGTGTGTGTATGTGTGTATGTGTGTGTGTGTATGTGTGTGTGTATGTGTGTGTGTGTGTGTGTGTGTGTGTGTGTGTGTATGTGTGTGTATGTGTGTGTATGTATGTGTGTGTATGTATGTGTGTGTATGTGTGTGTATGTGTATGTGTGTATGTGTGTGTGTGTGAGTGTACGTGTATGAAGAGGTGATTCAGTAAGGCAGGTGCCATTGACCTCCAGCACCCACACACACACATAAGTACCCACTGTTTGTGTTCTCTCATATATATATATATGTGTGTGTGTGTGTGTGTGTGCACATACATGGATGGGCACATATGCAAACACACATACACATGAAAATGTGCACACACCATAAAGGAACACCCCCCTACCCCACACACACAGGAGCATGCTCATTCACACCAAAAATAGTTACCAGTTGAAATAAACAAAACGGTTCCAGTTAACATTTGTGTTGGGAAAAAGAAATAGTCACACAATAACAGAACTTAAAGAAGTGACACTGAGAAAATCCTACTGTGTCTGCACCGCCCAGCACACTAACAACACTTGTCGCTCGCTGCTCTCCTGTGCAGTAACTGTCCTGATGAAGCAGGGTTATCTTTAGAATATTTTCCAGTAGTGTATGTCAGGGAAGCACATCTCGGAGTTCCCCTCCCTCCCTCCCTTCATTCTCTCTTTCTCTTCCACCTCCCCACTTTGAAATTTCTTATTTGTAGGGAAAAAAAGGAATACCCACTCCCAGAACCAGTCAAAGTGGACCTGTAAATCTGGTCAAGATGTATATTTATTTAGCACCATTTCCTTGGTCATGTAAATGCTATTTCAGTGCACAGTGGATTGCTTTCTCTTTGTTGAATACAAAAAGCCTTTCCAAAAAAGCTAAAATAATTTTGCAAAGGTATAGAATCCTCTGGACAAAGACTTGAAGGGAATTTTACTGTTATTGGCACCAAGGTATTCACAGACAACAAATGGGGGGGGTTGCTTATTTTTTTTTTTTTTTGAGACAGAGTCTCAGTAAATTGCCTGACTGTCCTAGAACTTACTTCATAGATGGAACTGACATCGAACTCATGACATCTTCCTGTTTCCAACTCCTGTGCTGAGATTATAGCCTGTCAGCCTGTGTTTTTTCTTACTCTTACATTTTGTTCAGCATATTCCCTAGCTATGCCAAGGTCCATGCAAAGTGAATGAATGAATGAATCAATGAATGAATGAATCGGGCAACGCAGAGGACTGGTTTCGATATTTCCTTCCAAAAGAGTATGTTTTCTTCTTAAGATTAAAACAAATAACAGCAACAACAAACTTTTAGGCGTGGGTATGGTTGCACATGTCTGTAGTCTCAGAACTTGGGAGACACAAGGAGGAGGATAAATTCAGAGCTGGCATAGGCTACGTTAGACCCAGTGTCAAAAAACCAAACGCAATACAAAAGAAATCTCAGAAAACCAGCTGCTGAAGCTTAAACCACCAGGTTCAGCATCTGGGTTGTGGATATTGAGGAAGATTCTTCCGGGGCTCCATGTATGGCTTAGCTCATCTGCTTTCTAGATTCCTCCCTCAGCTCTGCAACAAAGAAAGGACCAGATATCCCCGCCTGCCAAGCCCTGTGACACAGAGTACAGTGCAGACCCTGGTCACCTGCTGTCGCCAGAGACAGTAGGGGTCAGATTCTAGCCTGGGTCAGAGGAAACTAGAGTCAAGGGCTTGCGTTTGAATGTGCTCCTGGGTTTGTTTCCTGGCTGTGAGGTGAGTTGTGACACCATGCTGAAGACTCGCTGGGTTTTGTCTCTGTTAAGGTTCTCAGGATGGGCAAGAGTTTCAGAGCTTGGTGAACACAGTCTGGGCTGTGGTAAGCAGGACATGGCAGGACCTGGATTCTGGGCATCATGTGTTTATGTCCGTGTGTATGTGTTTCTGTGCACGGTGTGTATATGTGTATATGTGCAACCATAAGGACCTGGTGCAAGATCCAGCTGTAAGTACAAAGTGTGTCCTATGTGCTGGCATCAGTGGCTTTCAAAGCGCTCTCCTAAGATTTTCATAACAGAACATCTGTAAGTGAAATTTTGCTTAAACAATCATGAGAAAACTTAGCCTTTATTTGTGCTCAGATCAAACAAAGAGCAAAAAATAACCTGAATATTGTTCAAGGCCTGTATGATTGGTGTATGTGTGTGGGGTCGCTTTAGTATGTGTGTAGGTGTGCATGGGTGCATATGCATGCTGGTGCATATGGAGGCCCTACATTAACCTCTAGAACCCCCTCTATTACTCTTCTATGTCTTCTACATTAAGGCAAGGCCTTTCTACTAAGGCCCAAGCTACAGGTAGGCAATGGCATTTAGGTTGGTTTCTGGATATTTGAACTCTATTTCTCATGCCTGCAAGGCCAGTGCTTCAGCACAAGACACCGCACCCCGCATGCGCCCGGCTTACCCTTTCTTAAAGGGGAAAGAGACTTCTACTTAAGCAGATATCTTCCTCAACAACATGATAAATGAAGATTGCTTCTCACACCTGGTTCGACTTCAGCACCGAGAAATCCCTCCTCCGTTTGAGAAGAGGGGAGGAGAGGCCCCAGAGGAGGAAGGAAAGGTGGCTTAGTGGGAGAAAGCCACAGGATGGAAACTAGTTTTGATAAAATCTCAACACAACATTGTGCTTTCATTTTTGCTTCTGATTTTCCCAGTGCCTGCAGCATGATGCGTGAGACCATGCGGTTCTGAGACTTCCTGGTCATGTGTACCTGGGAGCGAGTGGTCTTCACGTTTTATCCCCTCTCCTCAGGAGTCTTGCAGGTCTTGTTTTAGAATAACATTATGCTTGCTGGAGCACTGTGGTACTCAGGTGCCATGGTAACAGGACAGGGATGATGTGATGACGATCCAATGCCGATGATGATGATGATGATGATGATGATGATGTTGTTGAGGTCGGAAGGGGAATAGCACCATAGTGTGACAGCTATACGTGATATTTGTATTATTCCAATAATTTTTTCCAAAACTGAAAATTATTTTAATGCTTTTTCCACCTGCGAGAATAGAAGCTTGACTGAGGAGACGGCTCAGTTTCCTATTTGTCTTGCAAGCATGATGCCCTGAGTTCAGTCTCCAGAGCCTATATAAACAACTAGAGACAGGCAGATCTCTTAGACCTCGCCGTCCTTGCTGTCTGGCCTTATTGGTAAGCTGTGGGCCAGTGAGAATTGTATCAAAATAAGGCGGATAGTGTTCTCAGCAAACCGAGTTTGTCCTCTGGCCTCAACATGCACATATGTGCACATGCATTTCCACACACATGTACGTGTGAACACACATGCCCCCCCACAGGTACACACCCATACATAGAGCAAGGGCTGTGTTTTCTTTCCCATATTTAGCTGGATTGAGAGTTGAGAGAGGACTGGGGCAGTTCATAGGCATCTAAGGACTCAGGACAGAAGCACTGGTTGCATAGTTTGCTGTGCGTTTCCCCAAGGTTGTAGCCAGGGCTTGTCAACAGGGAGAGTGCATGCAGTCAGTATGGTTTTATTTTCTATGGGCATCTGAAGTCTCACCGCAGGTTGAGTTGTGTTTGTGGCCAGTCAGGAATTATTTGTAGTTTTAGTGTCATGATTTTGAGGTAAAAATCCTGATAATGCTAGGAACAGAGTCAAGCCATTGTGTATGCTTTAAATTGGAGAAACACATTGATTGAGACCAACAATTGAGGACGATAGCCATTACGTATGTTGTTTGGGTTTCAGTTAGGTCTTCCTACTTAATCCTGATCTCTCTCCTATGCTCCTACTATTCATACATATTTTTTCTGCCTTTACAATTATGAAAGATGACAAAGGCTTCCTGGTAGGCACTGTGACTGATAAGAAATTAAGAATCTTCTTGTGAATCCTCAGAGTAAAAACAGGCTAGGAATCCATATTTGGGAGGAGTTGCTGTCCCATATCGGAAGGATTCAGGGGGCCAATATTTCATTTTTATATGAAAAACCCCACTCAGTATAGAGCAGTAGTTCTCAGCTCTCCTAGTGCTGCCACCCTTTAATACAGTTCCGCATGTTGTGGTGACCCACAGCTAGTAGCTACTTCATAACTATAATTTTGCTACTGTTATGAATCAGAATATAAATATCTGTGTTTTCTGATGGTCTTAGGAGACTCCTGTAAAAGGGACGTTTGACCCCCCAAAAGGGTTTCAAACCACTGTTGAGAGCCACTGCTATAGAACAGTGGAGCCCCAGATGTCAGATTCTCATTAAGCAAGGTTCAGAGAATTTCAGCCAATTTAGCCAAGATCCAGCTCCAGCTAAAGAGGAGGCTGAATCAAGTGACAGGTGTGTTTGTCGTGGGCTCAGATCCACCCTGTGCTTGTGTTAAGTTTGCTACAGCTGTGATCAAGGGTTCATTGCTGAAAGTCAGACCCCACTCTCCACTCAACTGTGGAGAATGTCCTGTCCATGGTCCTTCATATTTGACCACGTCCCCTGGATAGGGAGGCCTGGTGGCACTCAGAGGAAGGATAGTAGGCTCCCAAGAAGAGACTTGATACCCTATGAGCATATACAGGGGAAGGAAGTCCCCCTCAGTCACAGTCATAGGAGAGGGGAGTAAGGGGAAAATGGGAGGGAGGAACGGGAGGATACAAGGGAGGGGATAACCATTGAGAGGTAATATGAATAAATTAATAAAATAAAAATTTTTAAAAAGGGTTCATTTCTGGGTAAGAGTTCTAGAGACCACCAAAAAAAAAAAAAAAAAAAAAAAAAAAAAAGCATCAAGTTCACCAGTCTACCAAGGCAGTTGGAGCCTCAAATACATGTGCAAGTGACATTATTAGGAAGGGACTTTGATTTAGAATCCTAATTTGTGAACACTACTTGGAAGCAGATGGGACAGCTGAGAGCTAGACAGTTACAGGGAAAAGGGGTTCATGACCTGTGCCCTGCATTTCCTCCTGCTCCTCCTCTTCCCCACTTTTCCCATCCTCTTCCTTTCCTTCTCCTTTTATTCTTCTCCTTTCTTCCTCTTCTCCATCTCTCTTATTTATCTTTATTTGATGTGGTATGGGAGTTGGAACCTAGACCACATTTACTTTGGACAAGAACCCTGTCCTCAGGTATGCCCCAGACCTGGGGTGTGACTTCTGGATGCTGAGTTCCAATGTTAGATCATAATAGCAAATTTGAGGATCTCATATCTTAACAGGCCACACTATATATCTATATCTGTTTCTATATCTATATCTATAGCTATAGCTATATTTATATCTATAAAGTTCTCTGGCCTGGTGGATCTTAAATGTACCAAGAGTTGCCAGTCCAGGTGCTACGTAGACTTTGACTTCTGGATTTATAGCCCTGAGTTAGTATTCAGGAAATCTTGGCTTAGATGAACTGATGGCAGTATGGAAGAAAGGGTGGCTGTTACTGTGATGATTATCTCAGGGTGTAGCCTCCTAGTTCCAGCTCTGAGGGAGCGCAGTGTGTGCACAGGTATGTGGGGCAGAGCACAAGCTAGGGATTCATTCCCTTTGCCAGTGCTCCGACCTCTCTGTTCAGTTGTCCTGTGCCCCCAGGATATAAAGGAAAATCATCCAAGGACAGTTTTTGCCTCAACTCCAGCTCTCATGATCCATCTGGGGCCGGGGAGCCTGCCACATCTAGGTTTGCCCTAGCAGCAGGCGATGCACACAGCAGCTAGTTCTCTAATTTCCCCTCATTCCCACACTGCCCACTGCAATGAGATGATCATTTAGAGGGTGTAGCGTTTTCCAGGAAGGTTCCCTTCTTTAAAAATATAATGCTATCAAAATCGTTTTGTAACAAGTAGGTTTGTTTTTACCTCCTGAATGAGTCTGCGTAGTAATTTATCCTAATAAAATCTCTTTTGTAAAAAAAAAAAAAAAATTCTTTTTTTTTTAAATCTCCAAGAAGACACTGCCAAGGTGATTTCCCCCCCTCAAGTCTAATATCATTATGCTGCCAAGTCTAAAACAGAAATTATTGCTAGGGAAGTTTGGGTTCCTACTGCCTTCAAAAAGCAGAACAAAGGAGAGGAGAAAGCTTTAATGGTATTCAGAGAAAATATTTCTGCACTGGGTGACAGTTAATAGAACCGCATTGACCTCCCTGGCGTTTCTTACAGTCACAGTTGTAATCCCGTCCCAAGCAGTCCCCTCATTAATGCAGAACATTAAACACAACTCCCAGGTTATAATGTAGGCACTGGCAAAGAGCACCTTGTCGGTGAGCTTTGTCTTGACACTCAAGGCATTTGGGAATGTATCTAAGGTGCCACAAAACCTCATCCTGTGTATAGACATTATGTTACTGGGTGGCCTCTTTTCTTTTTCTTTCTTTTTTTTCTTTTTTTCCCTTCTTTTGTTGCTTTGTGACTGGAATATTCTGTCTCAGTATGAGTAGCCAAGATGTCAAAGGTAAGACTAAGCAATCTCGTCTTGAGGAGTTGATGCCTCAGGCTATGTGCTGTGTGCTTAGAGTGGAGTCTTATTTTTTTGGCTAATCCTTAGAGCGATCACCACAACCCTTGTGGTCAGAGCTTCCCCTTTTCCCGGGCAAGTGAAGCTTAGAAAACCCTGACTCTTGCTACATCTCTTCTACTGTCTAGGGAACTTGAATCGATAACACGTCCGCCGGGTTTATTGCCCATCCTGCTGTCTACTATGGTTTTCCCTTATGAACTATGGAGATATTAGGTATATATTTACTTTAGAATGAATTTTTTCCTTGTTGTTATTCTTGTTATTTTGGAGGGGGGGTCTTACATGCTATCCCAAGGCAATGTGGAACTCGCTGGGTAGCCCAGGCTAGACTTGAATTTACTTTTTATCCCAAGGAATCTTCCTGAATGTGCCACCCAAGTGTGTGGAAGACAGGGATGTGCTTCAGGCCTAGCTACTTTTAACCCATTTAGAGGCTGCAGATCATGAGAAGCTGGGGTCTTAAAAATATTTAAGGACCCACTTTTGTTGTTATTGTTGGATCTGAGCTAACTTGGGGACTTTCTGTTTATGTTGTTGCTGGTGGTGGTATCTCTCTCTCTCTCTCTCTCTCTCTGTGTGTGTGTGTGTGTGTGTGTGTGTGTGTGTGTGTGTGTGTGTGTTCGTGGTTTGTTTGTTAGTTTGTTTGGTTGAGACAGCATCTCACTATGTGGTCCTGGCTGACCTGGAACTTTCTATGTAGACCAAGCTAGCCTCAAACTCACAGAGATCTGCTCTGCCCCAGCTTCCTGAATACTGGGATTAAGGGCGTACACCACCATGCCCAGCAAGTTTGTGTTCTTAATGTCCACAAACGGGTGGATTCTCTGGAGAGGTAGCACGTGTACTTACGGTAGGAGAGACGTTGTAGTTGGATGTGTCCCAGTACCATGTGAGGAATAGCTTTATGTGGACTTCCTACGCCGAGGTCCTTGAGATATTCACATAAACGTTAGAATAGTAGTTTGTTGTTTTGTGTTTTATTTATTCATTTTTTTTCCTGCTCTGGAGATGAAACCCACCCAGGTTGTCTCACACAGGAGGCAAAAGCCCTACTATAGAGCTGTATACCCTGGTTAATTGAGAAATAACTAAATTGCTCTAAAACGTATTGAAGGAAACCTGGAATACCCAAGGTGCGGTTTCCCCACGCATCCCTTTCTGCCAGTATATGTCAGTGTCAGACATTCAGAGGCGTTTTTTCTCAACCCAAATTGGAGCAAAGAGGAAAATTTCACCTTGCAACAAAGTTTCATTTTGGGGACAGTTTCTAGAACTTGAACTTGAAAGACACATTGTGTCCAGTGAGTCTAGGTAGAGTAATATGTCTGAGGGCCCTCCACCTTGGCAGTCTAAAGATTGGCCATGCTGTGCAGCTGGAATATTCTGGCCCACTTACGAAAGGGGGAAACCTTAAATACTGATAATTTTAGAGATTTGTCTATGGCTGTATAAAGTTCCATACAAGAAAATATAATGTGTGTACTTGTGGGTCTCAGAGACAAACGTGTATTTAGATAAACTTTCTTTTTAAACATCAATTAAGCTTGAGGTAAGCATGTGATGTGTGCCAACTAAACGCAACACTAAGAGTTCTTCAGAGAACACTTCCTAAATTACAGGAAGAAGAAAAAGATGGAAATCATAGGGCGTATGTCTCCCCACTCCTTTCCTTTTTATTAATTGCAGTACTATTCAAGGTAATCATTTGTTTGATTGTTCTCCATTTGTCATTTCCACTGACGAGCATGAAGTAGAAAGCCAACATTGATCTAATATGTTACAGTTTCATTCCTTCTGAATTATAAAATGTCTCCAATGGATTTTGCCCCAAGGGGGCAGGGAAACCTGTTTCTCCATTTGCTCAGAGAGAGAACAGCCAGTAGGGTGTGTGGGGAGGGTGAGGAAGCCAGGACTGACCGTGTGAGTCTGAGGAAGTGTGCTTTTCCTTACAAGATCTCAGATAATATGTTATAGTGCTATAGTCCTCATCCAGGTGTGTGTGTGTGTGTGTGTGTGTGTGTTTGCTGCATTAATGTGAGGCATTCTGGTTTGTATTTCATAAGGTCCATTTAGTGAAGTGCTTTATTTGTAGTTTTCTTTTTGTGGTTTTGATGGTTGATGCTGTGTCAACTGTGTATTATCAAGACTCTCCTCAGCCTTCACAGCTAAATGTGAGATTATTATCTCTGCCTCTTCCTCTGTCTGTCTGTCTGTCTGTCTGTCTGTCTGTCTGTCTCTCTCTCTCTCTCTCTCTCTCTCTCTCTCTCTCTCTCTCTCTCTCTCTCTGTCTATGTCTCTGTCTCTGCCTTCCCCCACCCCCTTGCTTAGTAGGTTGAGAAGCCACCAACCAGCTTCCCTAAGGCAAGCTGTCTGCAAAAGAGCAAGCCAGCTGGCTTGGCCAAGGTTGATCAGTGATGAGAGGCAGGCTGGGTTCCAGGTCCACAAAAGCCACTCAGTGGAGAGTAGGTCAGCGGCTTCCCCAAAGCCAATTACCTGGCAGAAATCTAGGTGCCTGGTGCTAGCCAAATTCCCTGAGCCTGATGGTGCTGGTGGGGAGTCCATCCTGGGCTTCCTGGCAAACCAGACCAAAGGCAGCAGCAGATTGTGCCTTCTGAGAGCCAGGGTGGCTTTGTGGCTACCAGAACAGCGGCAGAAGACCTGCCATTGCCATTCAATGTTATCCAAGTAGACAGCACACCGGGGCACAGTCACTGCTGTCCCTCTGGTGGGAGGGGCCTCCGATGTGGAGCTGATTTACAGACTCACTTTCAGCTTACTTGGCTGATGACGCGAACATGAATCACGCCATTAACGGAGAGGGATGCCGACATGGTTTGAGGAGCAGGAGGCATCGGAGAGACCTTTGACGGGTCTGGTAGGACATCTACTATTTTAAAGGCACCTTCCTCTACAGACAAACAACTGAGATGAGATGGAAGGGAAGACAAAAACTAAGAACTGAAACCTTCCTGGACAGTGCCCCGAAGTTCACCCATGTCTCTAGAGACTGCAGAATCACAGCTTCCTTCTTCCCTTGTGATCTCAAACATTCTGTTTTGCTTGTTCATCCTTTTCTGTTTTTCTCTGGAAACTATTTATCATCATCTTAATATGCCCAAACTAAATGTGTGAGAATAAAAGACAGAACATATGGCAGTGCGAGTGCTTCCTGCGTCTCGGCTACCTGCATGTACTGCTTCTACCTTTAGTCAGAATTTGGTTCTGATTTTATCAATATTTCTTCTCAAGCCAGGTGGATGATAATTACCCTGACCTCAGGGTTTGGCTATTACCAATTCATGCATAATTTGGAAATATTTGGAAGGAAGCTGGGCTCTTGGCTGATAGTTTGGCCTGTATAAATATTTGTTTCTTCTTCCTCAACAAATGTGCCCTACTCTTGAGAACATCTGGAACTAGGGTGAGCTTTATTCCTCCCAAGGACTCCTTCATACCTGTCGATCCAAGTGATGCCCACCCTTGGCCCATGCCATGCCTTTTAGACAGCCATGTTTTATTCACTCATTCACCATTTCTGGCAGCTCCGTGCCACTCACCTTATGAAGCATTAGGTTGATATGAAAAGTACATGTGACACAATCAGGGATGGTGACGCTTGGGAAACTGGGGTTGAAGGATGACTTGCATACAGATGTTTGAGGCCAGCCTTGGGAACATGCTGAAAGGTGGAGATGGAGTAGGAAAGAAACACACATACAAAGAGAAAGCATGATGGGTTGGATGTTTCTGTCCTGTTAGTTCATGGTCCTCCTACTCAGAGCAGCTTGGTTCTCATAGGTCTTAACTGTGCTCTGAACTTCACCATAAATTCTAAATCTGTTATGTATGATGTATTGTGTTAGCCTCACATTTTCCAGGACAAGAAGTATGACATGTTGATAAAAAAAAAAAAAAAAAAAAAAAAGCATAAACTCTGGGGTCAAAGGTCATCCGCAATGATTCCTTGAATCCTTGAAATAAATTCTCTAGGACTGAAGGGTCAATTGCTAATTTTACTTAACTTTCATTACATGAAACAGCCCCCACAGGGCTGATGGCTCTCAGGAAGGACCGGTGGTTCCAGCCCAGTCAGAGTGCCCTGCCAGGTAACTTTACTTGGGAACAAATTAGTAATATTGTTGTTGGTATTATTTTTATTGTTACTGTGGTGTTGAGATCAAAACCCAGGCTGTCAGCACACTAGGCAAGCAGTCAAGCGCCGAGCCACTGGGCCCTATGCTCATAGTGACCTTACCTTTTAAAGATTTTATGTGTGAAATAGACGTTGAAAATTTAAAGTGTATCAGGCCAGTTTGTCCTTAGGCTTGTGTGGAGTGCTGTGTGATGCTCTTGTTATAACTCCTATCACACAGTAGTATTTGGAAAAATCTGGGGTGTTATTGTGAAGCTTTACCTTTTTTCCTCTGCACAAAACAAAACAGAAACAACACATGAAGGAACACTGTATCAATTTCTATTTTAATTTCCCTTGATAATTGGTATAATAATGATTGCATAATAGATGCTCAATAAACTGTAAATGACCCTCCTTTTTAGCCTACTTTAGTATGGTTTTAAATTACATATTAGAAGTGGGGTACAGAAACACTTCCTTCATAAATATATCTTTAACTAAAAATGCTATCTAAATTATGTGCGCATACACAGTTTCCTTCGTACATGTGGGGCCAAGACCGAGTGGAGCTTGGTAGTCATGTGTCCTCGACTTTATATTGGTTCCTCCAAGAGTATACTGAATGGTTGATGTGGGGAAGGACATTATTTTCATCTGGCTTCCCTGTTAACACTGGAAGAGTTAAGGAGCATAAATGAAACAGAGATGGTCTCATCGTAACTAGTAACAGGCCCCACATTCGACATACGGGAAATGATAAAACTGGGACTCCACTGGACATCCACCCCTCTGAACGCCACGTGCTATCCTGCTATCCATCCAGAAACTGCCCAGTGCCATCTCAGTCCCACCAGAGTGCCCAGAGGCACAGTGTTCCTTAAGGTTTGAGGAAGCCGGTGCCCTGTTGTTTCTTCCTTTTGTGAGCAAAGAAATCTTTATTTCAGAGGACAATTCCACTTTGGAGCTGTTAGAGATTACAGAACCATGCTTTGGTAACTTCCCCCATATTTTTCCAAGCATTGTTGCCTACAGAACCCGAATATTCTCTTTAAACATTTGTGTGTAACTATGTGTATGTCTGTGTGATGTATGTTCACGTGAGCACGGCTGCCACCAGAGGCCAGAAGCGGGTGTCCGATCTTGCGGGGCTGGAATCACCAGCAGATGTAAGCTGCCTGTTGTGTGTGCTGGGAGCTCACCATGAGTCCTTTATAAGAAAAGTGCCTTTCTCCAGGCCCGAGAACACTGTCTCAAAGGCGACTCAAATCTTGGCAGAGGTCTTGGTGGTCATTGTTTAGTGGTAGAAGCTGTGGTGGTGGCCAGTGCCTACCCTGAGAAAGGGCTGTGCTGTCTGTCACCTGTTGCTCCCATCCCCTCCCCCCTCCTTTGCAGCATTGCTTTCATTCTCTCCTGTTAGCTGTTAGCGGGGCCCAGGTTTGTGTTTTGGGAGATTCTTATTGCCCCCCCCTCAGGACCCTTAACTTCATCTAGGACTCCGCAGGCTCATCAGCTAATAGCTAGCTAGATGGGTATTGCAGGGGGAAAAAAGTTACAAACTAAGCTTCACCCACAGTGACAAAGGAAATGCAGGAATTTGGTTCCAGTGTTATGTGTCTAAAGAAACATCAGCGAATCTCCTGCTATTTTGTGAATGGATCTTTAACTTTGGTTCATGCTTCAGCAGTGAAAAACTATCACAAGTTTTTGTTTTTAAGGTAGGAAGGCCCCTGCCCCCAGCTCTCATAAGGAACTCTATTTCTATTTTATTTATTTTTTAAACTATTTATTTGTTTATTTATTTATTATGTATACAAAGTTCTGCCCATCTGTGTGCCTGCTGATCTCATTATAGATGGTTGTGAGTCATCATGTGGTTGCTGGGAATTGAACTCAGGACCATTGGAAGAGCAGGGGGTGCTCTTAACCTCTGAGCCATCTCTCCAGCCCTCTGTTTCTATTTTAATGCCACATGGGAAACTGGCCATTTTGAAAGTTTCTAAGATTCTCCTCCTCACCACTCTGGCTTACTAACTTGCAGTAACTGAGCTTACCGAGCAGCCTCTTGGTTAAGGTATTGATTTTAACCTGAAACCCCGAAGAGATAGGGCTGGAGTCAGCCAAACTCTTCAGCAGTCCTGGGAGACCAGAGTCATTTGCACATCGGCAAACAGCTAATGGGCAGGGAATTAGGGCTTATGTAGGCCTGGTCCCTTCTGTCTTCCTCCATCACAGCTGGAGAATGTCCCGATGAAAAAAGGCAGGCAGGACCAAGACACGGCAGTTCATTTGTTTTCTCTCTCTTAAAAATAAGTTTTAAGGCAGAGCCAGTCCCCAATCTCCCGACAACCGTGGAGAATGAGCTGTCCATTGGCTAGATCTGAACAGAGGGTCTAGGTTCACTGCATGCTTTGTCCTTGGTTGGTACAACAGTTTTGTCAGGCCCCCTGGGTCTTGATCTGTCTGTCTTGATGGTCTCCTTGTGGGGCTCCTGGACCCTCTGAGACCTTCCATCCTCCCATTCTTCCATACACTTTGAGTCCAGCAGCGAGTCCCAGCTCCGTCCCGATCTCCCGCTGAGTGGACACTCTTGGAGAACACCTATCTTAGGCTAAATCCACTTGTAAGTAAGTTTTTTAAGAGCTTTTCTTTGGTTGCTTCTGATAAGGACTCACATAGCTCAGACTGACAAGAAAACTGACCTCCTGTCTTTGTCTGCCAAGTGCTAGCATGACAGACATGTTCCACCATGCTTTGTTTGTGTGACCCAGAAGATCAAACCCAGGGCCTCCTGTATGGTAAGCAAGCACTCAACTTACTGAGCTAAATCCAAGGATAAACATTTTTAAAGAAAGCCAAGGCTAAAGGACACTCAAGGAGAGGAAATTGGTAGCTAGCTGGGTTTTGTTGTTGTTTTTGTTGTTGTTATTTTCATATTGCAGATTTCTAGTAGTAGTGAAATACTTCGCAAAAGTCAAGGCTTTAATACAAATACCAGTGCATTTGGTACATTACAAATACTTTTGCACTTGGATTTATATCCTTGCCATGTCACTTAGCATGGAATATTACTAAGTTGTTGGGTTGCCAATTACTTGCAAGCTTCTTTTTAAAAAGGTTTCTATAAGCATGCACACATTATATCTACAGTGGGCTTGTGACATTTTCATGCATGTTTGTGAGGTTGTTTGACCACAGTTGCCCTGTCACCTTCTCTTTGCCCATGCCCACAGCCGCTGCTGCTATGCCCCTGCACAGATCTTATACATTTCTTCAGGTTTTGGATGCCCAGCTGGATTTCTCACATAGTTCAAACATCAATAGGTGTGAGCTGCAGATCTGACTGTGGCAATTCCACTGTCACCCAATGCTTAGGACCTTGCTTAGCTCCAGGACACACCAGTTGGTCCAGCTTACTTGTCATCTTCCTGGCTTGTGTTTTTGGTTCGCTTTTCCCTCTGCAATGAACGAGTGCTGTGTTCACAGCAGGCCTGGGTTGTCTCCACATTGCTTTGTCTCCATGACTTGCCGGGGTCAGAGGTCTCCGATAATGCGCTGTGTGACTCCGGCCTGAGCCCATTTGTGTGCCCTGGAGATCTGAAGGTAACAGGCAGGGTCAACATAACCTGCCAGATTCACAGAGACCCCTCTGTGAGTTGTGAGAGGACAGTAAGAAAGTCTGTCATGGACCAAATGACCTTGCTGCGTTCGTTCGTGGGATCCCTTTTCCCGAGATGGGGCTCGCTCTTCCCAAGTGTAAGCTACAGCATCTGCAGTCAGTTTTACACATGCTAATGTGCTCACAGAATGAAAGTGTAGGGACCATATTGGTGAAGAAGGGACTTTCACTTCTACCTAAAACATTTCACTTTCTTTTCTGTTTAAAAATGTATAGTTGTTTTCAGCTTTCAACAGCACAGGCTTAAAGGTGTGCACAGCTTGGGCCCTCTGTGCTACTCTGGACTCTTTAAGCTGTTCCTCAAAGCCATTCCTCTAGCCGGGGAGGTAAAGTATGTTTATCGTTTATGCTGAAGAGAAGAGAGCTTTTCATAAATTCTTTCTTCTCTTCCTAGCTCCCTTCTCTCTCCTCTCTCCTTTCCTCCACCTGAGGACAGACTGTGGAATACCGAATAGACAGCATCTCAGTTCTGGGTGGCACCTAAGCCGTTTCCTGCTAGTTCTGCACTGAGGTATCTCATGGCAGGGGTGTCCATGTCGCACCATACAGATAGTGGAGGAAGGATTTCTGAAGGCTAGGAGAAAGAAGAAAAGATGGATGAAAGAGAAACAAAAGGAGAAAAAAAATAGATGTGCACAATACAAACGGCCTGGCTTTCAGTTTCAGTTTAAACTTCATTTCCTCTACACTCTTTCTGAGCAGAAAACCTTAAAATCCCAGGGTACGTATGAGGTCAGACATGGTGTTTCAATCCTTCTCTCTGCTGCCCTGGCACATAGTCCCATTAGTTTGTGGGGCTGGGTAGGGATGTGTCAGGGTTGCTGTTTGTGCCTTGACCAGATGATCACATCAGTGAGTTGCAGAGCCCCACACTCCCACTCCACACATTTCACTTCCTGGGTGGATGCTCTACTGAGCCCTCCCTACGCCGGCTTGTCTCTAATTAAAGGACTTGGTTCGGATGATTTTTAAGTGCCGGAGCTTAATGAAGTTAGAAAAGGGATTTGGATGCAGTTGTGAAGACTTCAGATTATCTGATTTGTTTCCCCCAAGAGAACCGTCAGGTCCAGAGGCATTCTGAATGACTTCGGATGTATTCCATTTTGTTCTTTTCAAAAATGCTCTTTTAGTGGAGGGTAGCTGAAAGAGAAGCCCACTGGCCACCTTCCCCCACAGATGCTGCAACTCTCATCTGCAAAGTGGCTTCTTGGGAATTTGCAAGTCTTTGAATGCTCTTACCTAATTAAAGGGATGCCTGGGTCTTTAATTCTCACAGGTAGATCTACCTTTGACCTTCCCATGTCTGGGAGTTAAAAGTAAAGACATTCATCCCAGAGAGCTTGAAGCTCTTGCATTTGGATGCCTGTCCCTTTTGCCAGTGTCTGAGATCTGTGCCTTCCAGATAGCGGGCAGAAGGGAACACATACAATCAGAGTTCTTCTGCCCAGAGCTGTAGAGTGAGTTTCTTGTCCATCGGTGAGCTCGTGCTGACCGTGCAAATGCTGCTAATGCCTCCTGTTAGAGATCAGAGGAGCAGTCATTTGTCATCAATAGCTGTAATTAGGTTTATCTACCCTTTCAACCAATACCATAATCTTTACCAGATTGTTATTGTTGGAGCCATGGAGAGGAATTCTGGAAAAGTATTTTTAAGGATTGATTTTGAAGCAGTTGATCGCCTTTGGGGAATTCTTCTTCTTAACCATCCCTCATTCATTTTCCTCTCAAATATTCAAATGCTTTCTCAGGATGAAATGCCATGAAAGCATGCCATGTATCTGAAAAATAATTAATATAATTGACAGCAATGTCGGGTTTCTGCTGAGGTGTGTTTCTCCTAATCCCACCATGCAATCTTTAATATTGATCCAATTGTTAGGAAGTCCTGTCACCCGTCACTAGCCACACCTGGGCTAAATATTTCCAGGATCATGCATCCTTAAGCCAGGAAGTATTTCCATATGCATTATAATACTTCTACAAATATAGTTCCTTTCACTCTGGTGATGAGTATACACACACACACACACACACACACACACACACACACACACACACACACACATACACACACACACACACACAGACTGTGTGTAAGGAACTACGCAGTGTGCACATGGTGCTAGCCTGCATTTGGCAGTTTATTCACTGTGTACATTGCATATAATATCACAAATGGCACATGCAAGTATTGGAGTCTGGGCAATAGGAGTTCAGCACTTAAAGTGTCCAGGTTGCACCTGAGCTAGCTGGAGCCTGCCAGCCCCCGCAAGCCCACTGAGAGCATCTGTCTCGCCACCGCCTTGCTCATGCTGCCTCCTCTGCAGGCCCTCCGATTCTTCTGACTATGAGCATAAATCATCCACCTGTCAGGAGCGCTTGCTGCCTGGATTATGCAATGTGCCTGCCTTGATTTGGAGGTGGCCTGAGCAGGAGACAGCAGCAAATGTTTTGCGTTCTTTTAACTGCTATCCCCAGCATTTCTTTCGCTTTAATGAGGGGATTATGGTGGTGACAATGACTTTCTCAGAGGAGACAAGGAAAGTCTTCAAGATTCTGGACTTCACTTTGTATGTTGGGTAGAGCTCAGTTAGAGCCCCCCTCCCCATTTTTTTTCTTTTAATCCCAAATAAGCCAACAGTTTAGGCATTTAGGGAAAAGAATGGGACATTTCACAAGGCCTGCCATTGACAGCTTTATGTATTGGCTTTAAAAGAGTTTCCTCCACGTGATGAGATTAAATCCATTAAACGGATTGCTGCCCCTCAATTCCTTTCCCTCCTTCCTCTGCCTCTGACTCTTCATGTATCAGGGAGTCTCTTCATCTTCCCTTCTTTGCTGCCTTTACTTACTCGGTAATCGAGAGAGACAAGCAAACAACAGAAAACTCACCATTTACTATAGCTGCACTAACCGTTGACTACTACACAGATCATGTTATAAAAATATCCCTTTTCTTTACATTTTAATCCTGCCTGGTATGCTTAAGGACTTTCTATAGCTGTGTGTTTGTGTGTGTATGTGTGTGTGTACACACGTGCCCATGTGTGTGTGATATTAAACATGCAAAATTACTATTTTCTTTACTTAATAGGTAGGCTCTTCTGGGACACTTAGACCTTAACTCAAGTGATGGATAGCGAAGGGCTGTGCTGTGTGGAGTTGGGAGAATGCAGACCCCAGTGGACTCCCTGCTCATGAAGAGTGACAGGGTTTGGAGCTGCTGTTAGCAGACACGAGTCTCTAAGTTGCCTGGCTCAGATAACGTGAAAGGAAAGCTTGCTGTGAAAACAGGCTGGATTCCATGAGCTTCTGGGCAACGTGGAGATAGGGAAGCAGGATCTTACACCTGACTTCAATGATGAGTTTAAAAATGCTTGCCTAGAGTTTAATATGCAATGTTAATGAAGTCACATGGTACTACTACACTGAACGCTTTACCCATGTTTTTAATGATGTAGGTTCTGGGTTGTCACAGAAGCTGAGGTGAAAGTGTGTTCTAGACTTACAGTTTAGCCTGCATTTTTTTCCTCTTAGAAGCTCTCCAGTCCTTCTGCATGTGTGTTTTCTTAAAGTGGTGTAAGAGTTACAGTTCATTGCTGGCTTCCATGCGCCTGCCTTCTCCCCCGCTTCCACCCTCAGAGCCCAGGAGCTACCTGCTTTCCCTTTGGTACATGTAGGTGGATTATATAACCCAGAGCCTCGTGTTCACAACGCATGATCACAGCCAATGTACTGTGTTAGGTATGTATGCGTATGTAGGTATGTAGGACATGTACAGGTATGCATGTTTGTGCACATGTATGATAAATGTGTTGTAGAAACCAATTCATTTTCACATGTACAGATTCCTTTTAGGAGAATGCTGAAAAACACATTTGCATTAAAACTTGGTCTGCATCAGATGGGGAAGCAAAGGATAGAATTAAGCCATGTTCTTGAAAGCCTAAGGTTCTTTTTTTTTTTTTTTTTTTATAGCGTAGTTTTTCACTACTCGAAAACTATTTTCCCCTCAATAATTTTTCTTCTTCTTCTTCTTGTTTTCAAGTAAGCCAGATTTCCTTTGGGTCTGACTCCTGGTCAGGTGATTTAGGGGCCCAGCTATATTAACTTTTAACTTAATTTTTAAACAATTATATCTAATGTTAACGTTACTTATTAAAGAACACTACCATAGAATGAGTGGAGCAGCAGAACTCTTATACATCTTAATTATACACAAAAATATTTAGCAAGCTGAAATGCCATAAAAGAGTATTTCCCAAGTATTTGTAAGACACAGAAAAAAGTGACCCTCAGATCCTGAATAAGGAAAGTCCCAATATCGTAGCAGGTGACAGGTTCTTCTTGCCATGGGTGAAGTGGCCACATGGAGACACAGTGTGAAAACAGCAACTTCTGGTGGGTAGTTTTCAGAGGACTTGGTGCACAGAGCATGTGTAATCTGAGCTCACACTTGGAACCCCTTTGGGCAATGAGTAGCAAGGTAGCCTCCCATTTTCCCCCTTCTCTTCTCTGTGGCTAGCCCGATGGACTTGGATTCTTCGGAGAATGTATTTCATCATCATTTTTTGCCCTTACCCCTGACAAATCTAAATTTATGTACATTAAGGGGGGGGAGGGAAGAAAGAAAGCAGGAACATTTGAAGAGATAAATGCAACACAACACTGACAAAATCTGATGAAAAATCTCTGTCTTTTATCTATGGAGAAATTAGGTTTATCATCAGGAGAGCATTCTCTTTTCATTTTCTGAAAGGTGCTTTTTGACAGACCCTTTGCAGTGGACGTCACACTCACAAAACATGCTGTCATGGGGCTATTTGAATATGGTGACAGGCTCATTATCACATTGAAGACTCCTGACAACACTGCAGAGGGGAAATGGACAGGGCTGCCAATCAGCTGTTGAAAAGATTGTGGTTGAAATAGGGTTTTTTGTTCCAAGAACAGTGGTACAAATTGACTGCATTAATTCTTTTTATTAGAGCGGTGCACACTGTAGTTAAGGGCTGGAGCGTGTTTCCATTATCAACCCCTGTTTGCAGAAGGTTTATCAGCTGGTCTTAAAAAAAAATGTGTTTCCAGCTGAAATTTGTCAGAGGTCGAGGCCTTTTCCTATGACACTTCATCATGAGTGTGTGTGTGTGTGTGTGTGTGTGTGTGTGTGTGTGTGTTAGTTTTGTTAGTAGTTTAACCAATTGTCAAAATCAAGTTTGATGAGGAAGGAAACAACACTTCTGGCATCTTCCTGTCACACAGTGGTCATGGTTAAAAGGGGAAAGTGTTAACTCATAGCTTGTTATCCAGACTTAGAGCGCCAAAGGCTCTGAGCACAGAGATTTCAAGAACCCCTTACGTGCACATTCTCCGCCATTGTGTGAACAGTGGGACTGACTCTGACATGAACTCTGGTGACCCCTATTTGACCACTTCCCCTTGGTGGGGAAGCCTGGTGCCACTCTGAGGAAGGGTAAGCAGGCTATCAGGATAAGACCTGATAGGCTGTGGTCAGAGGTGGGGGAGGAGGTCCCCTTCTGTCACAGGCCTAGGAGAGGGGAATAGGGTGAAAGAGGGAGGGAGGGGGAACAGGAAGATACAAGTGAGGGGATAACAATTGAGATGTAATCTGAATATATTATTTACATAAAAATTAAAAAAAAATAACCCCTTACATGTAAAGTGTGTCTAAGAATGGCTGTAGAGCACCACATTGCTTCCAGGGTACTTGTCACTCACTCCTAAATTCTTGCTTTAAAAATGATAAGCGCTCACCAGCTAAGCTACCTCCCACATGTTTGCAGCAGCATCTTCAGGGTTTGCCTCATATTAGTGACCTCTGACCTCTCATTTTTATATTTATGTAGAGGCCATTAGCTCTCAGCAACACCATGTCTATATAGCTATTAAACTGTCTAATTTTTAACGCAAAAGAATTAACTAACTAAAATACACAAAACATATAAGAATTAGCAAGATTGTTCTGTGGTTAATGGTGTTTTCTGTATAAGTGTGAATACCTGATTTGGTCCCCAGATCCCAGGGTAGAAGGAGAAATCTGACTTCTGAATGTGTGCATACTCACTCACACATACACATGTACGGACACACACCCACTCACACACACACATGTAATATGCAGAATAATATCACATGCATGCGCACAGTTGCATATAATATATTACGTAATGACAGATAATATATATTATTCAGAAATCATTTGAAGTCATTCATGCACAACCACAGAATTTGTATGTTTTCTGTTTTGTTTTTGTTTTTGCACTTTGAGTATCAGATTGGGTATTTCCACTAAGTCTCCCCCCTCCAAGGCACCTCACAAAGCCCCCCCCAGACTCCACCCTTCACCAAAGCTGTTTCCCACTCTGTTCCTAGGTTGCATGAGCCCTCGAGGAAATGCCTGTTCTGTCTGCTGCCTAAGTCACTACTCAGTGGTGAGACGCTACAGGGACCCACAGGAGGACCATTAATTTTCCCTGCCATTTGGTGTATTGCAGCATTTACACACTTGATTAGACTCTGCTCTGGTGAAAAAAAAGTTAGCATTCCTATATATGAGTCAAATTCTCCCCTGGGAGAGACTTAGATATTGAAGCTAATAAGTGCAGTAGAGAAATCCTACTTATCTTCCTGAGCTATTCCGTTCTGATTTAACTCACTCACTCAGTCTTAAACTCATTTCCTACAGTGATATCTTCTGTCTGTATAGACACGGCAAGCACCGCTATGTAGCTTGCAAACATTATGCTACCTTACAAAACTTTCCTTCCACTTTTGTGTTGAATAGAGCTGTCTGAGTCCTTGAAGGTCTGTGGCTAGGCGAAGGTCTGCAACTGATTTCCTGAGCCTTGTGCCTCAATTTATTCATCTAAGCCTTCAATGAAAGTGTCTAGACAGCCTCCTGAGTCCCTCACTTCCAGGCAGTAGCCTAGGTGATGGGACAAGCAAAGGATGCCGAGTGTTAGGAGCTTCCTATCTGGTTTCTGGGCACTGCCTGGAGGATGTGCCCAGGGAGGGTTGGAGCACAGACAGGACCAGTGAAGACAGGGAAGGAGAGCAAATGTTCCAAAGGGAGGTACCAGCATGTGTTCAAGCCCAGAGGTCTAGTGAAGAGGTTTGCAATTTTGAAAAATGCAAAACAATAGCTAAGGGCTTGGGGACTGGGTGAAAAGGAAGGTTGCTCACGACACAATGTGGGCTGGAATTTAACAATGAGGGATCTTACATTTCCATGAAGAATTTTGGCGTTTGCTTAGCATACACGTGGTGATAGCGAAGGTTCCTTCTGTCTTGGTTTGGATCAGAGTAGATTGGTATTTTAAGAGGAACGCCTAGGGCAAAGAGTGGCTGCATGGGGTGGGGGCGTCGTTCTAAGGTCACGCACTGTCATGCAGGGAGAACCGCGCCCCTTTTCCCTTCTAGTTTGGTTCTGTGGGTTCTCTCTGCCATCAAATTTTAAAGTGGGAACCTTTATGCAGAAGAAACAGCCTTAACCCCAGGAGTCAGCTGTAGGCAGGTTCATCACTGGGCCATTTAAAATATAACGCTGTCAAATCCAACAGTGGTTTATATTTAGGAATAGGGTGCTTAGTGCAAGTCCAGAGTCACTGTGAATTACCACAAGGGGCAATGGATGGCGTGATCCTCCCAGCCTTAGACCCTACTAAGTATAAGAATCATATATACGCATACCACTGGGGGTATATCTGAAGACAGCGCACCAGTGGGCTCTAGGATTCTATCTTCCTGTGTGTGTGTGTGTGTGTGTCTACACATGTGTGCATATAGGTGCATATGCCCACGGAAGCCAGAGGCATTGGAATCCCTGAAAGTAGAGCTGTAGGCTGTGGTGAGCCACCAGACATGGGTGCTGGAAGGGAATGGAATTAGGGTTGTCTGCAAGAGTAGTAAGGGCTTGTAAGCTCTGAGCCATCTCTCATCCAGCCTGGCCTCCCGATTTCTTCTGCCGTTCACATTCTATAACGACTGGTGAAACATATTCCTCAAAGAGGAATTTAAAATACGTATCCCAGAGAACAACAGTCACTCTTTCGCGATCAAACCAATTTTCACACGGTCCTCCTCATCATAACCATGTTCTGGAAATGTCAGAAAGAAAGCATAGGGTTACTTTCGTTATCTTAATATTTGAAAATTCTATCAGGTAGCATGAGGGAAAAAAAACGATCTCAGTCATCCCTAAAGAGTATTTCGCAATTATCAAATAGGGATGTCCATTAGCAGGGCTATGATAATGAGACTTGCACGGGAGAGGATGTATCTGCCTTCTCTTCCTTCTTGGTGGGCGAGTCCTCTAAGAGGGACCCAGTGCTGTTGCATTACCCAGTTGGGCACACTATTTTTACCACACTATCGGAACTACAGGTTCCTGTCCAGGTACTTGGGAAACGGGACCTTATCTAGCTAACCTAATAAAAACCTATGTGTGGGTGGATTACCCATGACTAGCTCATAATGCCGTGGCAGCAGGTGTTACCTAGCTGCTTTCCTTTTCTTTTTTTTTTTTTTTTTTTTATTAATTTATTCTTGTTACATCTCAATGTTTATCCCATCCCTTGTATCCTCCCATTCCTCCCCCCCCCCCCTTTTCCCATTATTCCCCTCCCCTATGACTGTTCCTGAGGGGGATTATGTCCCCCTATATATTCTCATAGGGTATCAAGTCTCTTCTTGGCTACTTGCTGTCCTTCCTCTGAGTGCTTTCCTTTTCTTAAGTAGGCATAGTGCTGCAGAGATCAGCGCTCCACTAGATGGAGCAGAGTGGCAGAGAGAATTGTGGCCAGAGCTTAGTGGGCATCTCAGAATCAGCACGGATACCAAAAGGAAAGGATGGATTCCGGGCTGGAGTGCGTGAGGAGCCAGAGGCCGTGGGATATGGAGAGAGGATGGATTCTGAGTGACCAGAAAATTTATAAATTAAAATAAATGCACAAGGAATGAAGGGATTTCCAATTTTATAGATGAAGAAAAAAACACACATGAATTTTTAAAAAATGTTTGTAGTTTTATGAGTGTGCATGTGTGTGTGTAAGAGTCACATGAATATTTGTGCGTTACAGAACAACCTGGGATGTCTTTTCTTTCCTCACTCCATGATCCCTTTTTCAAGACAGGATTTCTTTGTGTAGCCTTGGCTGTCCTGGACTGCTTTGTAGGCCAGGCTGGCCTTGAACTCACAGAGATCCACCTGCCTCTGCCTCCCTGAGTGCTCAGATTTTAGGCATGCACCATGGCACCCAGCTGGGATGTCTTTTCTTGGGCGCTATGCACCTTAACTTTTGACATAGGCTCTCCTACTGTCATAAAGCTCCCTGTAGGCTAGCTAGGCTGCCTGGCCACTGAGCCCCAGAGATCCCCCAATCTCCACCTTCCAGAGCTGAGATCACAAGCACATGCCACCAAGCCTAGCCTTATTTATTTATTTACTTTAAATGTGGATTCTGGGCATTGAACTCAGGACCTCATATTTCCAAGGCTGAGTGCTCTCCTAACCCTGAATTGCTTATGTGAAATCACACTTTTTTATATTAGATCACGCTGTCTTGACCCTGTGGAATATTTATGTCAGTTCTGAAGTAGAAGCCTTGAACATGGATGAGAAGATCCTCTCTCAGGGGCTGGAGAGATAGCTCAGCCAGAGAGGACTTTACCCAAACCCGACGCTGAGTCCCCAGGACCCACAGAGTAGGAAGTGAGACCCAACTCCTGCAAGTTGCCCCCTGACCATCTTATGCGATCTGTGATACACACGCCCTCCTTTCCCCTCTCCCAAGTAGATGAATGACTGAATAAACAAACACATGCAGAAAACAAATAAAAGTTTAAAAGTGCTTTGCTCTATGTGTTTCTTACCCTTTGGTGCATCCGTGGCCCCAGGCTGCAGGGCTGCTGCTTGGTTTGTGGCTCAGTGTTTTGACTGAATCGCTGGGTACAGGGACGTGGAACAGAAAAGACAAAGGCCTAGTTGTTGTCTTAGCCCAATTTTACACTTTATATTTAGCCAGATTTTGTTCCTTTCCAGTGTTGGACTGTTTCCTACAGAGTCCCCTTGTTATCCCGTGTGAGGTATGCCTTGTACTCCTTTGGGCCATCTGTAGCCATCATGGAACAGGGATGTTTTTGTCTTCCAGTCATCACAGCTTGGACTGACTAGGACTCACCATGAGTCTCTCTAGCCTACCTCTGGCGTTCTCTCTCCCTGCAGGTGACACTGGTTCATTAATGCACATTACTTGAGGATGACGGTCCATCCCCTGTGGGTTTGCTCAGCTACAGTGTGGCTCTGGTGCAGTTCTTCTGTGTGTGCTTCTGTCTTGCTCACAGGCTTTCCATGGAGAGTGTGTCAAATATATATTGTGAAGATACCATCACAGTGTCTGTAGCCTCCACTCACCCATGCAGAGACTAACCCCAGCCAACTATGAAGTTTTGTATGGCATATGATTTTAAATTTCTTAAATAGAAAAAAGAATAAAAATGCATTACAGAGAACAAGTCCTGCTTATTTTATTCTAGATTTCGGGCCTGGATGTCAATCTAACATGGTAGGGAGCATAGCAGGCATACACCTTTATAGGAGCCTTTGCTGCCCGTTTTCTGGAGACCATAGACAGGATCCTATCTGCCAATGTGGCTCCTTTCCCTCTTGTGTGTCTTAACTTGAGAAAAGGGATTCTTTAGTTCCATAAGGATATTATCTTAGAAGTTTGCATGTAATTCCCCTGAACATAAGAGATTTATCTTTTTATTAAGATGCATCGTTGTTCCTCATGAGCTTTTTTGTTGGTGATTTGGTCTCCTCTTTGATGGAGAAAACAGGAAGAAGAAAGAAAAAGGGAAAAATGTGGGAAGAATAGTTTGCCATCTCTTGGCCATATGTCCTGTTACAGAATTCCATCAGCGGGGCTCCTACCAATCAATAGACATCGATGTTAGTTAACTTAAGCAGAACAGAAATGGATTTGGGCAGGAAGGTCAGTAACTCAGCTGCCATTGGGAACACTAGAAAAACAGGCCCAGGGAAAGAACCAAAGCATAGCCAAGTTCAGCCAAGCTTATCCTCCTAGATGGCACCACAGCATCAGCTCTCATTGAGCAATGGGTGGCGCTGGGGTGGCTCCCAACACTTCCTTCCTTTGAGCCATATTCTCTCTTCAGAGATCAGGCAGGGCCTGTGTTTAGCCAGCATGTTCCCTTCCCTTCCACCTGGGGCTCCAGTGAGCAAGTGTCTTGAGCTGAGTTCTCTGGAGGTACGTGTGGAAACCTCATTAAAAGGTAAGTGGATGTTTAGTGGAGCTATGGTTTCTAAGCAAACAGAAACCAAGAGAAGCATATTAAAAAGATGTGTATCTTGACATGTTTTTTTTTTTTTTTTTTTTTTTTTTTTTCCTTTTTTTTTTTTTTTATTAATTTATTCTTGTTACATCTCAATGTTTATCCCATCCCTTGTATCCTCCCATTCCTCCCCCCCCCATTTTCCCATTATTCCCCTCCCCTATGACTGTTCCTGAGGGGGATTACGTCCCCCTATATATTCTCATAGGGTATCAAGTCTCTTCTTGGCTACTTGCTGTCCTTCCTCTGAGTGCCACCAGGTCTCCCCCTCCAGGGGACATGGTCAAATGTGAGGCACCAGAGTATGTGAGAAAGTCGTATCACACTCTCCACTCAACTGTGGAGAATATTCTGACCATTGGCTAGATCTGGGAAGGGGTTTAAAGTTTACCTCCTGTATTGTCCTTGGCTGGTGCCTTAGTTTGAGCGGGACCCCTGGGCCCAAATCTGCCTATCATATTGTTCTACTTGTAGATTTCTAGGACCCTCTGGATCCTTTTATTTTGCTGTTCTCCCATGCGTCTCTCATTTAGAGTCCCAATAGGATGCCTTCCCCTCTGTCCCAGTTTCCTGGTAAGTGAAGGCTTTCGTGGGACATGCCCCTTGGGCTAGTATGCAGATATAAGTGAGTATATACCATTTGATTCTTTCTGCTTCTGGGTTAACTCACTCATTATGATCATTTCTAGCTCAATCCATTTATCCACAAATTTCGGGAATTCCTTGTTTTTAATAGCTGAGTAGTATTCCATAGTGTATATGTACCACAGTTTCTTTATCCACTCTTCTACTGAGGGACACTTAGGCTGTTTCCATGTTCTGGCTATTATGAATAAGGCTGCTATGAACATGGTTGAGCAAATTTTCTTGTTGTGTGCTGGAGCATCTTCTGGGTATATTCCAAGGAGTGGAATAGCTGGGTCTTGAGGAAGCCCTATTCCCATTTTTCTGAGATAGCACCAGATAGATTTCCAAAGTGGCTGTACTAGTTTGCATTCCCACCAGCAATGAAGGAGTGTTCCTCTCTCCCCACATCCTCGCCAGCATGTGGTGTCGCTTGAATTTTTGATCTTAGCCATTCTGATGGGTGTAAGATGGAATCTCAGAGTTGTTTTGATTTGCATTTCCCTGATGACTAAGGAGGTTGAGCATTTCTTTAAGTGTTTCTCAGCCATTTGATACTCCTCTGTTGAGAATTCTCTGTTTAGTTCCAAGCCCCATTTCTCAATTGGGTTATTCGGTTTGGTGGTGTTTAATTTCTTGAGTTCTTTATATATTTTATGACATGTTTTATAAACAGTAGCTAATTTAGGAATTTTTTTAAATCTGTAATTGCTGCTTTTAGCGGTTAAAATCAAGTTTGTGAAAGATCGCCAACAGTGGGACCTGGGCATAAGAAAGGTTAGAACCAAGGCATATAGGGCTCTGAACTTGACCAGACCACTTATCTCTGAGCCGTGGAAAAGCCATTTAGCCTTTCTGATGTGCAGCATCTTTGTCTATAAGATGGAACCGGCATTCATGCTCCAAAAAGTGGTAGCAAGGACTAAAGACATTCTAAATGTCGTCCATGCTTGAACAATAACTTCTTTAACTCTAGTCATGTTGGAGTCTGAAGATGCTGGCTTCTCTATGACTGTCAGCAACTTAACATCTACTAACATTAAATAGGCACATATCTTATTTTTTTATTTTGAGATAGGGCCTCGTGTAGCCAAGGCTAGCCTCAAGCTTACTCTCTAACCTAGGATGACCCTGAAATCTTGGTCCTCCTGCCTTTAACAGCCAAATGCTAAGCTTACAGATATGTGTCACCATGTCCTGCCTAACAATTACACTGCAAAAGCATAATTACATATCTAAAAATTGACTACTAGTACAATATTGTCTTAGCCTTTTGTATCTTTCATTTTGAAAGCAAATATTTAAATTTTTCTATGATGCTCTTTATGGGAGGCAAAAGAATTAAGGATAGAACCCACAGCCTCATTCGTGCTAGGTAAATGCTTTGCCACTTAACCACACTTACAACTCTCCATGATCATTTTACTTACATATACATTTTATATCTGTAATCATACAGTTTATATTATTTTTACATATATTTCCCTATATGATAAAATATAAATTCATTTGATATTAATTCCATAATTCACCTAGTGTTTTTCTCCATGTGGCTATGTGCCTCTTCTGTTCCCTTTCTCTTTGCTCTATGTTTGATTATCTAATGTAACTTTGTGGTATTTGAATAAATGATTCAAGATAAAGTCTAACAGAAGAGAACAAGTCAGGTCCTCGGGTGGTTTCTAGCTGTGGCTATGGCATGGGTATCACTGCGCATTCCCTTAGGATTTATGGATGAGAGGCTCATGGCTCAGCAGTTAGGCCTTAACTTTCTTCACTGTTGGAAACCACAGGACACTAGGATTGCTTCCCTGGAGGGGTCTTTTATTTCCACACTTGCCGGTATTTTCACTCACAAATTTTCTCGTTTGGAGAGATCGACAGTATTAGTTATCTAGTGATTGACAATATTAGCTATCTAGATACCCTTTTCCTGAGATGTGGTGCCATTAGGCAAGCTCATCATGAATTTAAACATTTACACACTGAGAACCACAGCTAAGTTTGCCCAGTCAGTCTTTTGGTAAATGCAGATTGAGCAGCCACTAAGTGCTGGTTGCTTTGTTGTGTGCTGGGCATAAAGCCGGAAGACCACATGGCTTCTCTCCCTGACCAACCCAGTCCAGAGGAAGGACACACAGTACTCATAAGCTCTGGAGAAATGAAATGCTATGGGTATACAGCTGGGCACAAGTCAGATGAAGCACACAGCATCATTTAATTTAAGGTTGGGAGGTCAGGGCCTACTTCCTTCAGAGTGACAGCTGAAAGAGTTATGGGCAGAGAGAGGGGCCACAATCCTGTTCTTGTGGAGGAAGAGAGCTGCACCTCTGCAGAAGTAGGAGTGACGATCTGAGGAGGTAATGGTGAGAGACGAGGCTGGCAAGGAGGGTAAGATGTTGGCGAGATCCTCCCGGAAGAGCTCGTGCCTCATGCACATAGTAGTCAGAGACACAATGAAGGGCTAAGCCTTGGGCTATGCTTACAATCTCATTTTTAGAACTATGAATCAGACTGCAGTGTGGTCAAGGGAGAGGAAGGCCATTGACCTAGATACCAGTTAGGGACTGATGTCAGTAACCCAGGAGAAACATGGGTTACACACACATGCATGTAGAATAAAACATTGGCCCTCGGCTGGGGACAGTACTCAGTAGGAGAGTGCTTTACTTAGTGTGTATGGCGCTGGAGCCCTAGGTTCAATCCCAGTACAAAATAACAACGACGACAACGACAACAATAATAAAAGCTACAAGAAAAGATTGGCCCTGCACTGAACAGTGTCACCTCTGGCTGGCTGCCCAGGTTGGGTCCGCTGTGTCCCACAGTTTAGGAACCTTACAATTCAGGGTGAGATTAGGAGAGTCAGACATACTGAGTTTGAGGTGGGACCAAAGAGTTAAAACACCTGAAAGAGTAGAGTTCAAGAAGAGAGAACGCCAGGTGGCCCCATGGAGTGTTATGAAGACCAGAGAAATCAGGGAAAATTGTACTCAAACACTACGAGAGACGGGAGCCAAGGGCAGAGTCCCAGGGCTGCTGGCAGGAAGTCCAGGTTGGAAGGGTGGAACCTAAAGGATTGTGACATTGGGCACATGGACATGGACGGGGGCTTATCCAAGCAAAACACAGCGGGCCAGAGACTGGAGATTGGGGGAGGGGTGGGAAAACATGGAGAAAGGAGGAATTGCCAATAAAAAAGAGCTAACAGGTGGGTGTAGCAAGGAGGAGGCCGAGAGGCTTTTCATGGCCACTCCTTTAGACTGACACGAACAGAAAGCACTTGGCAGCGTGTGGGGGAGAGCATGGAGAAGTCATGAGCGCGTCAAACTTCGTTCAGGTATTACTGTGTGGGGGGGGGGGCGGGGAGGGGGAGTGACATAAACAAGGAGAGAAAACAGAAGCAAAGAAAGAAAGATGGAGAGGCACAGAGAGCAAAGAGCATGGCCAGACTAGATATAACTAAACATAGTGGAGTCAATAGCCCAGCTGTTATGCGTGTGCAAGGTCACTCAGTTTCTCCAGATACATGGCATGGTATTCCACTTTGGAAATGAAGACACTCAGACAGCCTTCCCAGGCTGTTAGAAGGTCATGTGCCATTTAAGTTCTGAAGCTAGGATTTGAACCCAAACCGTTTAATCCAGGGTTTAGATCTGAATCATTGTAGTCTGTTGCCTTCCGTATTGTCAACCCTAGCCCCATGGCATTTGCCCTTGCATGAAAACACGGTTTTAAAGGTGAAAAGTAAGAAGCTAGGGTGGGTTTTAAAGATCAGCTTCGTATGGAGAGCGGGTGTTTAATATGGATTTTCTCTTCTCCAACAGAGCATCAGTGACAAGTCTGCTTAGGTAAAGTTGGCACGAAAGTAATCAAAGGGTACTGTGGACTTGTTCCCTAGGTGGCAGGAAATGCTCGTGTGTCTTAACCAATTTTAAAGAGAGATTAAAAGAGAGATGGGGCAGGCATGATAACTTATATCTGCAATCCTAGTACTTGCGGGCCTGAAGCAGAAGGTTTTCTAAGAGTTTGAAGCCTGCCTGCATTACATGGTGGGTTCTGGACAGAGAGAGAGAGAGAGAGAGAGAGAGAGAGAGAGAGAGAGAGAGAGAGAGAGAGAGAGAGAGAGAGAGAGAGAGAGAGAGACAGGGAGAGACAGGGAGAGACAGAGACAGAGACAGACAGATACACAGAGACAGAGGGACACAGAGAAACACAGAGCAGAAACAGAGACAGGGAGAACAACACGATTTACTAAGCATTTGGAAGCATGAAGCTGAATCTGGGTAGGAATTTCATGGATGGAGACAGCCATTTGTGAGCAGTGTGCAGAGAAGAGAATGGAGTCCTGTGTTCGTTCATGAAGAGCTTAATTGTTCTTCTTAAACACCTGTGTGAACGTCTGTGTGGCACTGAAGGCGCCCGCTGTACCTTCCCTTCAGAGCCCATCACCTGTTCCAGGTAGGGCATGCAGCGGACCATCAGCTGCCATCGAACAGCTCATCTCACTTCTGTGGAGTTAACACTTGGACCTCAGGGTCATGGCCTTTATCTGCTGTGTAGGTCGTTGGGTTTTCTTTTCTTTTCTTATCTGACAGGTTTCCTAGATGTCAGAAGTTGCTCTGTTCCAAATGGCCTTCCAAGATGGCCAAGTACCCGAGGTTGTTTTTCTCCACTGCACAGACAGGTGAATGCAGTAGGAGAAGCTCTAAAGCTTTACAAAAATGAGCAAAACCAACTTTCCTTTCATGGTCCTAGGGTGTATTGCACCTGAGGATTTTAGGGTGCTAGCTCTCCCTAATCTGGGAGAGCTGTGAAAGAACAAGGCCAGCACTCCGTAGTCATCCCCAGGGATCTGAGCTTTGGCCAGGCCTTAGAGGAAATGGAAAAGCACACTTTGGCGAAAAGGAGAGTGCTCTGTGTCTTTTCAAGTTGCAATTGATCTGGGAAGATGAATTTATCTCAGGGAAATTGTATCACGGAAAGTGAGCAGGAGAAGCGACTCCACCTAAAAAGCATGTGTCTTGAGAGCATGAGAACTCAAGAGCAGACCGTAGCAACTCTGAAGAGATGAGCAGGGCGCTGTGTGCTTGGAGGTGGGTAGATCCTTGGAAACTCCCTGGCCAGCTATCCTGGCCTACATGGCGAATTCTCAGGCTAATGAGCAACCCTGTCTCTAACAAAATGTGGAAGATATCTAAAGATTGCCACCTCAGGCTTCCTCTGGCCTCCATTCACACCCTACCCCCACATGTGCACCCTCCCTCCTCAAGACAGCTTTTGAAAGGAGCCCTTTGGGCATATGAGCATATACCACAGAGCTCAATAAACAACTGCTTGCATATGGCCTCACCATCTCTCTCTCTCTCTCTCTCCCTCTCTCTCTCTCTCTCTCTCTCTCTCTCTCTCTCTCTCTCTCTCTCTCTCTCTCTGTGTGTGTGTGTGTGTGTGTGTGTAATATATCACATCTACAATTTTCCTTGTTTTCTGTTGAGGCTATAAAATAACTAGGAGAGGTACGTCTCACTCTCCTCCTTCTTGCCCTTCCCCATTTCTCTGAGGGGAGAAAGCCTGAGACAAGAATGTTCTGGATGCTACACAAGTGCTCCTACCCCGAGCTGCATCCTCAACCCATACCTCTCTTAGTCAGAGTGAGTACATTTCCTGTTATTTACAGATCTCTTGTAATAGGTCCACGGAACTTAAGGTGTAGTCTGTCCTTGAAGGGCTGGCAGTCAGGTTGAGGAGGGTCTAGGGATGCCTAAAGGAAAACTAAATGACCCAAGAGAGAATAAACAAGATTGTGCATAAATATGGCTGGAACCAACTATCCAAATTCAGCTCCTGAGCTAAATCATGATGCCCCAAGTGTTATGAGAAGTCCTGCAGAAATACATGGCCTTGGGAAGGACAAATTTGTCCTTAGATTAAGAACGGTTGAGAGGAAGGACTTCCTCCGTGGAGGTCACTATGCTAAGCAAATTCTCATGGGTACCCCAGGAATGGAGTTTTCAGGGCCAAGTGTGGAGATAAAGATTGAGAAGGAGATGGCTTCAGCCCATCAAGGGTACTGCTTCAGGTGCAGGTCATATACCCTGAGTCCTATAGATAGTAATCATCTGGCCAGGCCCCAGGTGAATGCGTGTCTGTACCATCAGGATGAGGAGCGGCACAGCAGGAGGCCCAGCTTGTACATTGGTGCAGATATTTCAAATGTCAAGCAAGGACAACCCACATCAGACTGATGTCAGTAGGACTAGAAAGACACAGAAAGACTTGAGATGCATGGATCCTAGTCTGGCACCTGACTGGATTTGGGGACGTTGCTGGAAGGATCAGTAATCATTTTATCAGGAATTCATGGAGCTATATATTGTGGGAGACTCATCTCGCCCCATGCAATCAAGCTGCACACCTGAACAGAAGAATCCAAAAGCCCCCAAATGCCTCCTGGTGAATCATGGGCATTTCTTCAGGAGGTTGGTATGGGCAGGAGATGGTTCAGAATGTGAGGTCCTGAGTGTTGCCCCAGGAGTGCTAAGAAGTCATTTCTTCCTCTAATGGATGGGGCTTTAATCATCAGATGCCAAGGTTACCAAAGAGTGAAGGTGTGCTCTTTCCCCTAACCCCTCTCTTAGCAACAACCCCCAAGGCTGTAACCAATGGGACCTTTTTTTATTAGATATGTAGAATTGACAGATATCATCATGTGTGACCTTTGACATCACACCTCTGTGTCACAGTCCTGAGCATATCAGTTAGAGGGTATTTCTTTGTGTAGTGTCACGAGCAAGATAGGCAAAATTTTCCAGTATAACATAAAGAAAATAAATTCTTTAAATTGGATAATAAATTGGATTTTTGTCCATTTGGAGAGGGTAGGTCAAGGTTAGTGCTCCGAGTGCGTTAGCCTGGAATAAGCAAGCAGAATGTATACATAAATATCACTTATGTGCCACTTACATTAAGTTTCGCTGAGGATACATACGCAGAACTGCGTCCAGCCTCTTATCCATATTCATTGGCTTGATATAAAAGCAAAGCAGGAAGGGAGTGTTCATTGGAAAATGCTCTGAATCTTGACAGCGGGCATTCAAAATGATGTCACTGTAGATAATACCTCAAGGGAAAGGGGATTCCTGTCAGTAGACCAAATACACTGAGAGGTCATTCTCCTTCTGTGTCCTGCATAGTGCTGCTTTGTGTGGAACCATAGCTTTAAAAGATGTAGTGAGCCAATAGTGGTTACAAGTCTTAGAACAATGGAAGATGGAAGGTGGCCACCTTTTAGGAAGGTTTTTGTTTGTTTGTTTGTTTGTTTGTTTGTAAATACCCTCTTCCCATGATCAGGTGAAATAAAAGATATAGTGGATATTTTTGCATAGACACATAAGCCCATCTTCGCTGTATATAGGCGGCATGAGGGAATGGGAGAAATGGTGTGTATTATCCAGTGTCCCTGGTCCCCAACAAGCACACTCACAGGCCAGAATAGTCCTCACTCATCCTTCCTATTGGTTTGGTACAGTGTTATTATTGGTGTGTCCTCCAAAGAAAGTGAACAGCTGGATGAATGAGTAAAATTATGAATCAATGAAAAGCTTCTCTGAAAGCTTGAGATTGGCAAATAGGTCATGGGTGGAGAAACCGATCTAAAATGTGTTAGGTAGTAGTGACTACTTATAATGGGGCCTGGGCCTGCCTAAGGAATTTGAGAATATTCTCTTTCTCCCTCCCCCCCCCCCTCTCTCTCTCTCTCTCTCAATGCATATTGTATCTGAAGGGTTTGGGGAATAGAGGCATTTGGGCATTTTTTCAAGGCCTGAAATGGAATGTGGCTTAGTGGTGGAGTGTTTGCTTAATACGTGCAAGACCCTGTCTGTTCTATCTCTAGATGTTATTGAAAGAAGGAAAGAGAGAAAGAAAGAAGGAAAGAAAGAAAGAAAGAAAGAAAGAAAGAAAATAATTTGTTCAGAATCAAGCAACTGGTAAGTCACAGAGCAGAGATTCAAACCCTGGATGGAGCTTTTGAAACCAGGCTTTCAAAAGGGACACGGCACTGTTTGCCTAGATAGTTTTGAGGGTTCCTAAACTATGTGAACAGTGAAGGATTACTTAAGTTCACGTTTGACCTGTTGGGGAGGACTGCAGATGGAGAAGGTTTGGGCTTCGTGTCTTCCTGAGTTGATGCTAGCAACTCAGGATATTGGTAATCCACGTCTCCTGTGGCTTTCAGTCACAGGGTCTCTACATGGATTTTGTTTGCTGGTACTTAGGGTTAAATTTGACTATACTGGTCACGTGTATTGGATCTACTTTGTAAATCATGCTTGTCAACTGTTTCCAAGGCATGAGTGACTTCTCGATTAAGCACTTCTATGCTGTAAACAGTGGGCTGAGATTTAACATTACCCTAAGAACACTATTCTGACAGTCAGAATAGGGTGAAAGGATCCATAATACATTGCGTATTATTATCTGTTGTGATTTGTCTTCCATTACTATTATGTATAGCTTACAACAGAACAAAGGAAAACCTGAAGGGCTTCCTATTTGCTAGAGTTTCTCAACATAATGTTATTCTAATGTAAAGTTCCCATAAGCGCTATATAAATGTGCATACTTATGTGGCAAGAGGGCAGGAGAGTCAACTTTTCATTTCCATTTTTCCTGTGCTCCTGTCTCCTGTCCTTCTTTCCTCCTCCTTCCCTCTTTCTGGAGATGGCATCTGCTATGGAGCCCTGTCCGGCCATAACTCAGGGTCCTCCTGCCTCAGCTTACCAGAGTACTGAAATCAGCAGCTTGTTTTCCTGGCTAGTTTCCATTTCTCTGAAAAGAAGACCCAGGAAATATGGAGCATATAGTTATACTAATAAACTCATTATATACAACAGAACTATAGTCTCAAACATTTTCCATGATCTTTAAAAAAAATTTTTTTAGCCTCTTTAGGTGAACTTCTGGAAACATCATTTGATATTTTCTTTTGCATTGAATTTTTTCCATAAACCTCCCTCCAACATAAATGTATACACATAATATTCTAACATACTTACTTTCAAAAATTGTGTGTGCCCCCACCCCAAAATTCTGCAACACCAGCACACTAGGATATTAGGAAGTTTTTCATTTGTTTGGTTTTATAAAGTCAAATATATTTTTAAGGCATAAAACAAACAGAAGTAGTTAAAGAGACATGCATTGGTGTGACTTTGCTCTCCATGTGATTTTCGGCGTCTGAATGGTAAATTAACTTGCTACTCATGAGCCTCTGGATCTGACATCGCCTTTAGGGTCTAGCGGATGGCTTTGCCCATGAATCACATGGCCCAAGGAAACCGAAGTGAATCGTGTCATTGCCATACCTGTCACAGATTTTGATTGTTAGTTCCAGGCTCCTCATCTTTCCCAGATGTCTTTATATATCTCCCGTTGAGAACTTCCAAGGAACCACTAACTTCCTATCTTCACTGATTTTTCAGTGATAATTCCTAGCATTAAGTATATAAGGCAAAGGAAACAAATCCTGCCCATTTAAATTAGCTATATCACACACACACACACACACACACACACACACACACACACACACACATCAATATCTATCAATGGATACTGATTATTTATTAACTTATATGTAAAGTTAGGTAAATACATCCATAAGTTTTTGAAATAGAAAAATAAGACAAGGGGGACTAGAGAGATAATTGAGATGTAAAGAGAATTTCCTGTTCTTCCACGGGACCTGAGTTCAGCTCCCTGTACTCCTGTCAGGTGCTCACAACCATTTGTCACTCAGGAGATTCAATACCTCCCGCTGGTTTGCAAAGACATCAGGACAGATATGCCATGCATTCATACACAAATAAATAAAGAAAATTGAATATACCGCTTTAGCAAGGGAAGCTAGGGTAGGGTTTCAGATCCGTCCCTCCTGTCCATAGAATGAGCCACAGACTCTTAGTCAGATGTGTGCTGCTGCTGGCCCATAAAGGCAGTGGGGGGAACCAATGTAACCCATACCACGACCAGGAAAACACACAAACCCATCAGGGCTGATCTGTCATCTATCTATCTGTTCCTTTGAGGGCAAGTTTAATTTTACTCTCAAATTCAATGGGATTTGGATATTACTATGTAAGTCTTGTTAAAATATGTAAATAGGGCATTTGCTAAACTGTCTTTATTTAGTGTTCTCTTAAGTGATCATAAAATTTTAATGACTATTATTACTGATACTCTAATAAGTACTTCAATGAATTTTCTGGTGGTTAAATATAATTTGTATCTGACTCTAGAATCTCAATATGGGAATTTTAATATTGAAGCATTACCGTAAAATATTCACGCCATCAGCATTCCATATTGCAATACCGTAGAATAAATGCATGTTGATTTGAACCTAAATCTTTCTGACACTCACTGGTTTGGGTGTCATGAAATCTTGTAATGCATTAGCTTTCCCTCCGAGGGAAAGTAGCTTGCATTTTTAGAGCACTTACAAAGTGATGCTAAAATTCTTCTTCCCTCAACCCAAGCAGGCCCTCGCTTTCACAGCCTAATTTTGGACCCATCTATGGATCATTTCCACAGGCAGATAATGTTAGCCTCTCAGGAGCAATGAGTGCTCAGTGGGGTGAGGCCAGGAGACAGCATTCCTGTTATCAGCCTGCTATTGTTGGACGTAAGGGCCACAGACGTAGATCAGTCATTGCCGGAAGTTGAAATACTTTGGGTCCCTTTGAACTCTACTGTGGAATGCTGTCTTCATGTTAAAAGTCCCTGCCTCAGTGGTTTTGTTTGTTTGTTTTAAGGAGAACCAGCCATTAGTAGGAAATGTTCCCCCTCTTGTGTAAAAGATTAGCAGGAGGCTAAAACAGACCCAGGCCCCTGATAGTGTGTTGGGGCAGGTTCTTAACAAGAACAGTGCCTGGGTATAATGTCATGTGTCATGAAAGCTTTTTTTTTTTTTTTTTTTTTTTTTTTTTTTTAATGCTTTGTAGTGTCCTCTATGTATAACCTGCAGCCACTCACCTTTTAGGAGCACTTTTGTGTGACCTTTGGTTTATTCAACAGAAGCCATCCATGGCGTGTGGTTTGGTTTGGGCTTTGTAGTCAAGTGTGAGTGTGTGATCCTTGTCTGATAATGCAATGAAATGAATGGAAGCTAAGAGGCACCCGGCACCAGAGAGCAGACACTGGGGATGCAGAGCAGATGCACATCGGCTGAGGTCTTATTATGAAAATGTCACCTGATGGGTGCACAGGTTTCACCTGAAGAGATTGCTACCTACCCTGGAAGACTCCTGTGCTGTTTAAAGGAAAGAAAAAGGAGGAAAAGAACTGAGGTGATGGGATTCCTGTGGGAAAGAGCAGGCACTATCTTTATCAGGGAATCTTTTGGGAACACTTAGTCTCATCTTGGAGGCAGAGGGAAGATTTTAAACTTAATAATATCGCTCCCACCTTACTCTATCCTATATGATGCTCACAGGCAAAGGTGGAAGACAGCCCTGTGTCCCCTGTGTCCCCTGTGTCCCCTGTGTCCCCTGTGTCCAGTAGAGACACTATATGAAAAACAGGAAGAGCTTTCAGAGATAAGAGAGAAAAGAGGGCTAGGCGTGAGGAGAGATCAGCTCTCGGTTTTGTGGAAGTCTTTAAAGATACTGAAGGCCTTGGCAGAATCTGGAGCCAGGCAGAGCCCAGGAAAGAGGAAATCTGTTAGAAATGTAGGTAGGCTGGCAAGCCTGTGACTGCAGTTCGTTGTCACAGTGGTTCAGGCCAACACCACGTCCCAAGTTATTTGCATTTATAAGCCTGTAAAGAAGTAGAGGATGGTCTGGGGAGACAGCTCCGTGGATAAAGCCGCTGCCTCCTACGTACTGAAGATCTGGGTTAGAATCCTCAGATCTCACGCAGGTCTAGACAGAGCAGCATGCACGCATGATCATAGTGCTTCCTTAGTGAGATGGGAAGCAGGCCTGGGAGACTGCAGCACTGAGGGCCAGCCAGCCTGGAATGCACAGCCGTGAACAAACAAGAAAGCAAGGTGTAAGGTGAGGAACAACACCCCCAGGTTGTTTTCTGACTGACACGCCTGCACTTTACCATCAACACGTGCATACTCACATACGTCAATACACATACACACACAGAGCAGAGGTGAGGAAGCAGAGGGGTGAAACTGACCTCTATCAAATCTTTCTTGCGATGGTTTTGGCCTGGGGAGGGTTCTTGTGGTAGGGCTCCATCAATCTAGGAATGTTGGGGTTCAGTATCCCTACCCATCAGTGGGCCCCCAGCAGAACATATGTGAGGTGGTTTGTGATGAGACACCCAAGTGACACAACTTAATAGGACCCAGGGCCCAGTAAGCCCATCTTCTGTGGCTGGCAGCAGTGGGTGGCATATCCTAAAAAAGCAGAATTCTGGCTGCAGACCTGGAGCCAGCTAAAGACTCTGGCTAGAACCAGCAAATGTCCAGTTCCTCTGGTCTTCAGAGTGAAGTGGGCCTTCAGAAGGCAAGGTCTGTTGAGAGGTCTTCTAGACAGTGTTCCTCTTCCCCCTTGAGTATCAATGACAGCAAACACTGACACCAACATAGTTGGAAATGTCTGCTACAGTAAGGTAGATCAGTGCTGATTAAGCCATGATGTGCCAGCACAGTGCCCTCCCATCCAGGCTGTGTTACTCTGAGTGCTATGCACTGGGTGGTGCCGTGTGACCCACTGAATTTTACAGTGGTTATCAAGTAGGAGGTATTTCAAAATATCTATAAGTAAATCCTAACATCCCTCTAAGCCTGTCCACTGAGATAGATCACACAATGGACTATAGAGCATAAAATATTGTACCCCAAAAGCCTTATGTACTGCTTCCTTTTTTTTAGCAAAAAAAAAAATCCAGAGTCTGCCTAAGCTGTATTCTTTGTAAACAAAATCATCTTACAGATATTTCCTCGAAGGTTGGCATTAACTTGCCTGAAGGTTTGTGGTCAACAAAAGTCTTTGGGGACAGATCTTTAGTCTCTTTGAAGTAAAAAGTCATTGCCCGTTCTGAAATGTGACAGGCCTGTCATCCCAGACAGATCTGAATAGAGTGAAAGACTGAAAGAATCAACTTTCCAACCATTGGAGCAGTTGGAAAATATTAGATAGTCTCCTTAATCCACCTCTTGGCTCTCCAGTCTCCTCCTCTCTGACTAATCCGCCTTTTGTCATCCAGGGGATTAGACAATTAAAGCACATTGAAGGGGCTTTCCTGTATCCAGGCCGTGGGTTCTATCATGCATCCCTCAATTATTTCCTGGAGTCAGTATTTTTTTTAAAAACCCTCACAAGAATGTCAACTTGAGTACGTTAAGACACCCTGCTCTCTGGCTGTTTATGCCTCGCTGCCTTATTAAAGACACCAGCTAAACAGAAAACGCGGTATAAATATGTTTGATGAGTCACTTAAGGATCCAGCCAAGAGACATCACAATTCACTCTGGACTCCATTTTTAGAAACTACTCTTCCAAGAGTCCTCTCTGCAGGAACCCCTCCCCTGCAAGAACTGACAAGGATGTATGCCTTACTTTACTGTGATACTGACATTTAAACAATAAAATAAAGCCATTTAAAACAAATAGTAATGCTTTAAGTGTCTGGGCTGTCAAGATATCAAATTATATAACTTGGAAAAAATCAGAATTCATTGTTAATGGTATGCACTTAACACAAAGGGTCGCGGAGGACTCTGCCAGTGCACATTCAGTTTCCATGTTGGAGCACCCAGGCTGTGCTCCTTTAGATAGAGCCGACTGTACTCTCTTAAATGGACTTGACTCCTGCACAATCACTGTATTCAAATGTCAAAAAAGAAGGAGAGCGAGAGAAAGAGGATGTCACAGAGGGTCACAAATTATGTTGGATTTTGACAGATTGTAGCCTTGCTTTACAAGAGCGGTTACATCTCATTTGTCACCGCTTGATCTGTAAGTGTGAGAATGGGAGCGGAAGGCCCTCCATCTCTTACACAATTTAATCGCTCTGAGGCGGCGGACAGTGATGGTGGAACCAAACCGCCTGCGTGTACACTGCCCTGCTGGTCTGCTTTAATTTAATCCTTAGTCAGCGAGATGAGAGCATGCACCCTCTCTCTTTGATCTGCAGAGGGTGTGTTTCGGTAAAGCCTGGGTGTGCAATTTGGGGACAAGGGATATGGACAGTTCAGGGCAAGCCCAGCTAACATGGCACCAGGAAGATACCTGAAGTAGCAAATGGTGGAATCCTTAGACAAGGGCAGGGAAACTTGTTAGTGTTAAAAAGTCAGCAATGCAATCCAGGCTTCCGGCATATTCCAGAGCCTCTCCGAAAACTGAAGCTGGCTCCTCATCCCTATCCACCATCTCCCAGATACTTTTGTTATTGATGAGATCACCCAAAGAGAAGCAATAGATGAGAGTTCTAGAGGACTTTTGCATTGCCCAGGGTCCTGGAGGTTTAGAAAGCCACCCACAGTGCTCAATATCAGAGATGTTCTCCAGAGATGTCTACAGATGGGGCAAACAGTAAGATATGACCACGTTATCTCTGGAAGCTATAGAGGGGCGAACTTCTGACCACCTCAAATGATGTACTAACCAACATACCAAGCGATGCGTCACTGTAGCCACAAGCCTATGTATAGTCCTGCAGGAAAACGTGTTGAAGTTTTTTACACATCCTTTTGGTATCTCTTAGCTTGAATCCCAAATAAGACATTTGATAAATAGAAAGGGGGAAATTTTATAGTGCCTGTGCCCAAAATAATTTGGGTTATAAAGAACTGTCAAAGTCATATTTTGAAGGTCTGCTAGAGCATTCCTGTAATGTCAGACCCTGCCAGCTGAGGCAGAAGGATCTAGAGTTTTGGGCCAGCCTAGGCCACCTAACAATACTTTGTTTCAAAAAGTCAAAGCAGGGCTTATGGAGACCACTCAGCCTGTAATGTGCTTGGCATGGATGAATGAAGACCCAAGTTAGAGCCTCAGACCTCATGCAAGAGACATGGTGTAATGGTATACACTCGGAACCCTGGCTCCAGGAAGTGGAGGCGGAGAAGGAGATCACTGGAATTCTCTGTCCAGCCAGCCTGGCATAACTGCAGAGCCCCAGAGCTCAGTGAAACGTCCCATCTGAAAAACTGAGGTGGCTTACATTTGAGTAATAATACCCGAGGGTGACCTCTGGGCTCCACACGCAAACATATACACACTCGCATGATCACTCACGCAAAAGAACACACACAAACACAAATCAATTAACCAACCAACTGCATGGAATTAAACCGACACAAATCACCAGACCAAATAGCTGCAACAAAAAGTTCCCAGGTCCCATGTTCTGAAGCTTCTCAGGTAGTGACTTTTTGCCACAGAGACAAAAACAGTAAGATAGGATTTCATATATTCAATAGAAACACGTTTGCAATCATAAGGTGCTGCTGTGACAGCAACATGCGACAATTTTTTTATTCATAAAAAATTCTGGTCTTAAAATGAACTGTCAAATGATTTCTTAGGAAGAGTCAATTTCAAGAAAAGTCCCTAAGAGCAATCCAGAACTTTCCAAAAGACTTTCCCCAGTCTTCAAGGAATCTCCACAAAGCACAGAAACATTTCTGTGGAACTCTGCTAAGGTGCCATGGAAACCAGAAACAGTTTGCAGTGCAGGTGGCAAAAGCTGAAAATGCTGCTGCTGGTAATGAGTCTGATAGTATCGCCAACAGAGGGGAAGGCCCTGGAGGACCAGGTGAGTTATCCCACTTAGCCTGGCCTGTGCGTTTACTTGGCTCTCACCGCCCGTAGTTCCCAATAATGGCTTTTCTAAGCACTATTTGTGTGGGAGGCATAAAGGTGTCTCCTCAGCCCCCATGATTAAGTTATTCCACAATACTGCTGCAGGCTCCCAAGCAAACATCGCCAGCCTTGTGAGATAAGTAAGACCCTCAGAGCAGTAGGGAGGAGATTGGAATTCTATAATGAGACTTTGAGGAGTCTAATGGGACATGGTTTCAACACTGACGGTACAGTGGGCGAAACAGGACAGAAGGTTCGGAAGACACTTTTTGCCTCTTAAGACCAAACTGTGCTGATGTGCTTGGGCCTAGTGCAGAGGAGGAGTGAGGAGGAAGAAAGAAGAGGACTAGAGCAGAAAAAGGGATGCACTGGGGAGGGGTCGTGGATAGATACAGATGTTGTTTTAAAGTCATGAAGGGCCATCACCAAGCTCCTTTAGTTACTCTGTACTGTCACCTGGGGTATCTCTTCATCCACTTCAGCCATGGCCACAGGGTTGAAAGAGCTCTTTCAGCTTGCTTCCCTCCCTCCTTCCTTCCTTCTCTTCCTCCTTCCCTCCCTCCCTCCCTCCCTCCCCCTTCCTTCCCCCTTCTCTCCCTCCTTCCCTCCCCCTTCCCTCCCCCTTCCCTCCCCTCCTTCCCTCCCCCCTTCCCTTCCCCCTTCCCTCCCTCCCTCCCTCTCTCCCTCCCTTTCTTCCCCCTGTCCTGTCCTCTCCCTTCTCTCCACTTTCCTTCTTTCCTTTCCTTTCTCCTCCTTTCTTTTTTTATAATTTCCAAGAGAAAATCCTTTAAAAATGATCTACTTACTGCTATTGCATTATTATTATTATTATTATTATTATTATATTGTCATTGTGTGTGTGTGTGTATGTGTGTGTGTGTGGGAGGTGAGGGATACTGGCATTGCCTGGCATACATTTGGAGGTCAGAGGGAAACTTTCACAGGCACTTTTTCCCTTCTGCTTTTCTGTGGATTCCCAGGATTGAACTCAGGTCATCAGCTTTGCATGGAAAGCACTTTTACACACCCAGCCATCTCCCTGGCCCAAGAATATGCCTTGAGAGCATCAGTTATATGGACACTACCTGTTCATAACGCAGCCTTGGAGATTCTTCTGAAGTTTGTTCTTGCTGTTCACCCCCTTAACCAGTACTGTAGTACAGATCTCGTACCCTCCTCACCTAAGCTCCTGAAATGATCTCCCCTCAGATGAAGGCTCCACCTGTCTTTGCAGTAATTGTAATAATGTCCAGTCTCACTAGCAGACACAAAGCAGCCATTCATATATAGAACCTCGGTTTTCTTCTGTCTTCTCTGTGGGCCACAGGTTTTGGCCATCTTGCCCACTCATAGCCTGCTTTTTGTTGTGGAATCATTAATATTTAATATCGATTCACATAGTTATTAAGGTGGCAGTTACTCCTTAACCCACTATTTTATAAATAAAAGACACAAAAAGCCTGTTAGATTTTTAATAAGCCTTAATACACCTGGGGCTGGGCAGATATTATTGCTCTAAACTATCTTTTCTATTTCCCACCCAGAAGCCTCGTAAAATGCTTGCACATGTTCTCCTTAGGCTGTTCTTGCTCCATCAGGCCAGTCCTCAGAGTAAGCTGCTGTTGGCCATGTGCTCCTGGTTCACACTGACCCAAGGAGACTTGCTCTCTTTGTCTTTTTCCTCCTCTCTCTCCCTCTCGACGTCCTTCTGTGACATGTCCCACCAAAGGCCAGCAGACCTAGGCTCTGCCTACCTCTCTCCTGCCCAGCCCAGGTGTGGGCATTTTATTTGCCAAATTTGGGAGGCAAGGTTTATACCATGTCATTGTGGATACTGGAGGATTTGCTCCTAAGGAACTTGGGGAGCCAGCAGTTACTGCTTGGGTACATGGTAGCTGCAGATCAACTCCAGCTGCTTTTCATGATGCTATAGCTTTGCTATTCACTCTCCCAATCAGAATGCCCCTCTCATTTACCTCTTTTCATGGTGGATTTTAGCACATCTAGAAGAAATTCACTTGTATCTCCAGCCTGTGGGCCAGATCAATTGCGTCTCCCTATGCATGTCCTGCCTGCCTCTAATGTAGCCCTCCTGTGGACGCTGTAGCAGGGAAGGTGGGCCACGAATTTTAATCCATGTCTGACCTCCACTCCTTGGTACCCTGAAACCCAACACACTTTACAGTCTGGGACATTTCCCAGCAACAGTGACGATTAGGTCTTTGCACCACATATTTCAGGAGACATTTTCTGGAGTCTTGCTTAGATTCCATGCATGTGTGTACACATGAGTACTTGTGTGTGCATCTCCATGTGTGTTATATTTGCCACAGACTTTATAGATATATAGATATAGATATACACACATACTTTTTTTTATTAATTTTTTTATTAATTTATTCTTGTTACATCTCAATGTTTATCCCATCCCTTGTATCCTCCCATTCTTCCCTCCCTCCCATTTTCCCCTTATTCCCCTCCCCTATGACTGTGACTGAGGGGGATCACCTCCCCCTGTATATGCTCATAGGGTATCAAGTCTCTTCTTGGCAACCTGCTGTCCTTCCTCTGAGTGCACATACTTTTTTTTTTTTATCTAGTACTTCCACTGAGCTGTGTTAACTAACATCAGTTGTTTCTTCTGCTACCTCAAGAGAATCTAGCCATTGACTTGGATGGGAAGGAAATACAGGGCAGACAGAAGTAAAGGATGAAGCTCCTTTGTCTTCCCAGGACTTTCTATTTAGCAAACACCATCCTAGATGTCTTTGGTCATCTTCATCATTTCCCTCAGGGCAATGCGATGGCTGAAAGCATTTGAGCCTGAGTGATTTGGGCACTTTCTTTACTCTGAGCCTGTTTCCTTAGCTAACTTCTTCATGGGGTCACTGTTCCAGTTTACACACAGAAGACACTGCTTAGCACACCACATGTGCTCAGTGACAACTCTGAGATGCACATGCACATTGCACATATGTTCAATAGCACCCTTTCCTTCCTTATGTCCCTACAGACACGGCATGTGAGGCTCTGCTGCTCTTTGGGTTGTCTTCCAAGCTCATGGCTGGGCAGAGCTGGGCTGCTGGAAGATCAGCCAGCTTTCACCCCTGGAGTTCCAGTCCTCCACCTCTCACAGGCAGGGGCTGTTTACAGATGTCTTGCCTCCTCCTCCAGCCTAAGCCAGGTTGTGTTGTTGTGGGCAGAGTGCTCTTATTTCTTACAGGTTTTCAGTCTGTGAAGTTCATCACTTTAACTTACTACAGAGATGAGGAAGTTAGTGCTTGGTGCAGCTGACTGCTGAGAGCTCACGAAGCCCTGCCTTTCTAGACTCAGAGGGAACATCTTTTAGGATGATTTTGGGACCCTGAAACCAAAGAAAGCACAAAGTATCTCATACACAGATGCAGACCCCACTCTCAAGGCACCTTGTGCTTTTTAAAAATGGTGGGTCTGTTTTAATAACTTGTGCTTCTCTTAAGGCGTGACCTTTACATCGAAAGCACACCTGCTGCCCTACACTGTGCTCTCTAGCAAACACTGTGTCGGAAATAAACAGGGACTGAGCCCTTCTGCTGCGTTGAACCCTCACGTTCACAGAGACTGATCCGTCACCAGTGAGGGGTGATGAATGCCAGTGGAAAGGTACGGTAAGCCATCATACATTAAATATGGAGAAGAACCCTTACAGAAGACTGAAACGTGCAAGACACGAGGTGACAGGCACCAGCAGAAAGAACCACAGGCCAAGATTCTGTGTGGCAGAATGAAGTCTGTCAGAGGTTGACAACAAATGCCATCATAGAGAGTGCCCACACATCAGCAAGGCTGTGCTCATCGGTTTTGAGTCTGCGTTAGTCAAGCCGGACTATTTCAAAGAGGAAAACAGACTATGCCTAACATAGTTTTTAGTTAAGATTATTTAGTTAATCAGAAACAATTTAAGTGGCTAAGTATCCTACTTTGCATTCTTCGTAAAGTATGCATTGCTCAGAACCCTAACCCCAGCTATGACTTTTCTTATTCTTTTGAAAAAGGAATTAACCCAGAGCTGCATTTCAGCCTTAAGCACATATTTTCTGTATCTTTGTGACCAAGAAATAGCTTCCATTTTGTAAAGCATGAAAGAGAAGATGAAACAAAATTCAAAGCAAATAACTAGAAAAGGACCTCACACCAGAGACACCTGCTCAGTGCAGAAGCCACACGTGCCATTCATCTGTACATTTTCACAGGACGTGATTCCTCCTCTTTTTCCTCCCCTAGATTATTCTAGATATACTAATTCCAGAGGTGCTTTGTGGACTAGAGGAAAGTGGTGAAGCTGTTTTTCTAACAAGATGCAATCTGATTGCTTCATTAGGTTTTAATAATATGCTTGGTGATTTCTGCCTCTTTTAAATGAGCTCGGATCCCAAGAACCATCAGACCAGGGGACTGTATCACTGCCTCTGGCCGGAGACACAGGTGAAGCTGATAGCTGCAGCACATCAGCAGTTGAGCCCAAAATAGACCAGTCGTGTCTGCATGCAGTGCGTGAACACTGGTGTACCCCCACCCGCATAGAAAAGCCCAGTGATGCTGTTCACCCCTCCTTCTTGTCACTCAGACAGTAGTAGATCCTAGGAGGATAAGCTTATGATCTGGTGAATGTGTGATTCTCTAAGAAAGACTTAGGATGCCTAAAAATATCTTCTCCTCTTTCAAAATCATGATCACTACAGAAAAGTCTGCAATGAATTTACCATCTGAGTGCCTATATTAAAGCCCAAGCCACTGTGCGCACACGAAATACCCATTGTTCCAGGAGCATACCTTCAGAAGCCATAGTCATGGCAAAAGCAATAAAGGATAATATTTAAGTTGATAAAAGATGCAAACATGGCTTTATTGGGTTTCCAAATTCAAATTAAAAGAATAAATATCTCATCAGTGACACTAATTAAAGATTGGTCAAAGATTTGTCTGTGTCGCCCACAGCAAATACCAATCAGAACTGATGAAAAGAAGTAACATTTATTGAGCTTCAGTTATAGAGAGAAACGATTGCTGTGCAGCCGGCTGATGGAGGTATGCTTACTGCATGCTGACTTGGTGTTCAGGCGGTGCGAGGACTCTAATAACCACGCAGTCCTGCTGCCTCCACATTCTGAAAGTCGCATGTTTTTGCATGGTTCTGTGTGCTTTCCAGGGTTCAGGGTTTTCAGTTGACACCATTGCTGTTTCTATGTTTTAAAAAAGCCATTTAAAACTTGAAATTTTAAAATCTGATTTATTTTATAGTTATTCATTAAATGCTTTCTTGTTTTCTAACAAGAGGCAGAAAGGGTGGAGGTTCAGATTGGGGGCAAAGGAGGTGGGGAGACGCTCAGAGGAGTTGTGGGAGGAGAAACTGTAATCAGAATATATTGTATGAAAAAAATCTATTTAGAAAATTGAAAAATAACGAATGAAACAAGCGAGGTGGCCATATCTGTGAGAACATGTGGCCGATGGTGCAGGGCATCACAAGTTCAGAGGCAAATTTGACAAGACCAAGGCCAACCTGGGTTACGTGAAATTCTTTTTTTTTTTTTTTTTTTTTTTTTTTAATGAATCATAAATTTTATTTCAAAATGTAAACATCACTAAACATGCATACATTTTAAAACAATAAAATTTGCAATTTCATTAATTTTTTTCTTTTGCATAGGACATTACAATTATGCCTTACAAAATACATATATCAGAGCAAACAAACAAAATTATTTACAGGAGCTATGGCACTAAGGTCGTTACTATTTGGTCCTTATGGTCATAGTTTCTTCCTATTGTAAGTGCTCACCCAACTCATCAGAGGTGAAATTCTGATGAAATGGTTGGTGTGAAAATGTGGAATAAGGAAGAAGACATGACAGGACTCTGCAGCCACTGACCCCGGGTCGTCTAGTGGCTCCAATCAGAGCGAGCAGTGGATAAAACCTGGGCCCCAAGCCTGCAGAGTCAGGCCTGGCTGTGTATGCCTGCAGTCCATGCAGTGGCACCTTCCCATCTGGTTTCATTCTTTAGGGTTTAAAGTTATAGATCTTCACAGAGTTGCCTATCATGTCCACTACCTAGCACTGTGGATTTCACATACAAATGTACACGTGTACATAAGAAACGTGAACACGCGACACACAAGCATATGGTGCTCTAAGCCTCAGTGGGCAGCTTTTTTTGTCATTCCAACTCCAACCAAGGCCGGGGTGATGAGGGTGTGTGGGGATGTGGTCAACATTCAGATGGAACAACACTTTCCTCAGCAAGAGGCTACATGTGATCGCACGAGAAGAGAGGGCTCTTTCAGCTTTTGTAGGCAGCATTCTTCCATTCAAGTGGGAATCCTGCGCAGCTCCTTAGGGCAAGGAACCGCCATGGAGTCAGCCACTGGTAGGTAGGGGAGTATCTCTGTGACTAGCCTCTGGCCTAGCTTTCCCCACTGGCACAGAGATTCCGGCTGTGTCAAGAGCCACTCAGGAAAGCACTTGCAGAATAGGAAGAGAAGGGCCCACGTTGGATCCCTGGAACCCCACAATTGAAAAGCTGAGGATGGCTGGAGAGATGGCTCAGCAGTTAAGAGCACTTGTTGCTCTTGCAGAGGACCTAGAATTCAGTTCCCAGGAGCCACATGGCAGCTCACAACCATCTGTAACTCTAGTCACAAGGAATCTGTTGCTTTCCTCTGGCTTCTGTGGGCACCAGGCATGCACATTAAAAAAAAAAAAAAAAAAAAAAAAAAGATATGATGGTGCTTGCCTGTAATCCCAGCACTGGACAGCAGAGGTAGCAGGATTCTTAGGGTCTGCCATCCCACCAACCTGGGAAAATTTGTTAGGTCTAGACTCAGTGACATGTTTGAGAGTACAAAACTGCATGTGACTGAGGAGTAACACCCAGCACTGACCCCAGGCTTCCCCGTGTCCATGCACACATATGTACATGCACCGCCAACACACATGTGCATACCCACCCACACCACTCTCTCTCTCAAACACAAAAACAGCTGCAGATTGATCTTGGGTATCTAATGAAAAAAGGATTGTGACATCTTCATCTGCCTCAATAGTTAAACATTGTACATGTATGTAGACATATGCCTATTTGAATCCACTTTTGCTAACAGACACATGAAACAATGAAGTTAAAATAACCCTCAGCTTGAACCCAGCATGCAACTGTCACCCTGTCTTTTTTTTTTTTTTTTTTTTTTTTTTTTTTTTTTTTTTGGTATGTACTTGTTACATACCAAGCACATTAAAATTCACATTTAAATTTCAAATGAGTTAAATATACCGTTGCTTTCAAATACATGACTGGTCTTTTTTTTTTTTTTTTTTTTTTTTTGTTCCTCTCATGTTATATTAATATTAATATCATGGAATCGTCTATCCTTTTGCATTCCTTGCTGACTATCTGATAATTGGGTTGGGGGTGAGTACCAGGGGTCATCTCGGTTTGGCTTATCTCTGTGAGGGGAAGGATGGCCAATAATAAAAGGAAGGAAGGGCCATAAAGTGGTAACAAAAAATTGAAAAGAAGATTGAATCTCTGGCCAATTTGAAACATATCCCAGAGAATCCATAGAGAAAAAGATAAAGTGTGTCCATGAGTAAGTTAACTAAACAGGTTACACACAGCGAGAGCAAATGGAGTTAGCCCATTGTCCATGTTTAATTTCCTATTAGTCCCTGGCGTTTACTACCATGTCTGAGTTGGGGCATCTGTAAATTCAGTTAAATACAGTGCATTGTCTAAACATATCACAGCTCCAATCAGTCACCCTGGGTGCTGATAAGGAGCCCCTTGTATTATTGAATCTACAATGGGGAGGCTCTGCAGCCACCAAGATAAGAGACAGGTATTTCATGTTGTTGTTTTTCCTTTTACTTATGGGGGGAAGAAAAGGAAGGTAGTGGAGGCCACTGCCCCTGCGTCCCTGACAGTTATTACTGCTTCCTGCTTTGCTTTATGGGAGCAATGTGATTTTGTTTCTCTGTCTTCCTTTCGGTGAATGTGTTATGTCTCTCTTCAGTTTTAACTTAGACCCCATGAATCAAGAAGTGGAACAGGGCAGTCGGATATTGTTAGCAAGCAGGACACAAGTCACAAAACACAGATTTCCTGTTGTTCTCAAAAACAAGCAAACAAACAAACAAACAAACATGGGCCTCTTTAAAAAGTTATTTTCCTTTTCTCTCTAGTTTCAGCTGTTTTTCTTTCTTTTCTTTCTTTTTTTTTTTTTTTGGTTTTTCGAGGCAGGGTTTCTCTGTGTAGCCTTGGCCATCCTGGACTCACTTTGTAGACCAGGCTCGAACTCACAGTGATCCGCCTGCCTCTGCCTCCCGAGTGCTGGGATTAAAGGCGTGCGCCACCACGCCCGGCTCAGCTGTTTTTCTTGTGGGCTCGGCACATCAGGATGAAACTCGAGTTGGTTTTTTGTTGGTTTGTTTTACTTTTTGATAGTTGCGTTGAAACATTTGCTAAGGGCTCCTTGTAAGTTTGCTCTTCAGAAGCCAGTTATTTTAGCCCCATCAGGTTAGATCCCTACACATCTCAACGCAGTGTTTCTTTCCCTTTGTGTTTATCACACTTTAAATCTTGTGCAATTACATGACGACAACAATCATTCCATGGCTGGGAGAATATGGGCACCCATTATCTTTCCTTAGGCATCATTGCTATTTCTATTCTAACTCTATTCTATTCTAGTTTTCCAGGGCAGAGGTTAGCTCCCACTTCCAAGAGATCGGGTCTTCCCATCACCCCCAGAAACACCACTCACCAGTGGCTGCTCAGGTCGTGTGAGAATCAGCAACTCACCTCCTGGGCACTTGGTTTTTAATGCGGTGATTGAAAGCGTTTGCAGAGGGCCCCATATGTGTAGCCTCTGCACGTCTGTGGAAGTGTGGATCACACTGCCTTCATTTAGGTTTATGAGTTTGTGTTTCCTCTTCCCCAGGCAGATGTTTTGCTACAGCTGGCGTTTGCTTAGTAAATTAGTTCGTATGCTGCAGGTCTGTTTTCCTAGAACACTGTGCCCTGACCAACAACAGTACTGAAAAAAGAAGAGAACAGAGAAAGGAGGGACCTCTTTTATCAAGTTCCAGTTTATATTACTTTTCTTCCATTACTGAGGACTGAACTCATGTGCTAAGCACATGAAATGCACTAAACAGCACTCTCAGATCTCTTAGCTTCATGTGTTGGTCTGCTTTTTCTTTTCTAGTTCTGTGTGTGTGTGTGTGTGTGTTTGTGTGTGTGTGTGTGTGTGTGTTTAGGTGGTGCAAATGGGTGCACAAATATGTGCTTTGGTGTATGCTTGTGCCATATGTGTGTGCTTTGGTGCATGTGGGTGCACATATATGTGATGTATTATGCAAATAAGTGAACAACCATGGCTGTAGTCCTCAGCACTTTATACTTTTTGAGACAGGGTTTCTCATTGGCCTGGCACTTTGCCACATAGGCCAGGTAAGCTCACTCCTGGCTTCTGGGGATCCTCCTGTCTGCAGATCCCATCTTGCCTGGGATAAGACCTTGTAGTGGACACTGAATCCCGTCCTTAGAAACTGGGAAATCAGCTCCACAGGAGCTCCTCATCCCCAGTTCCAATGAAGTTCTACTTTTCCTTTGGCTCCAAATGCCCAGAGGCTGTTGGTGCTTCTTTCAAGTAGAACCCCTGCCTGTCCCCCCACAGGATTCCAACATTCTTTAATGTTTACCTATTGGAATCCCTACTTTCTTTTTGTATCCCCCATAGTGCCTTTATTTTCTTGAGACAGGTTCTTGCATATCCCAGTTTGACCTCAAACTCTCTATGTAGCCAAGGGTGACCTTGAACGCTGGATTCTCCTGCTTTTCTCTTCTACAGTGCCCGGGTCCAGGTATGTCCCACCACACTTACTGTATGTAGTCTTGGGGACTGAGCCCAAGGCTTCCTGCTTGCTAGGTGACCACTGTATCCACTGAACTGTATCCCCAACCCTCCATGATGTCCTGCTGATGAATATTAAATAAAGCTCTGCCTTCATACACCCAGTCAAGGAGAGGCAGGTGAACTCAGAGCAAGTATCCGCCAGCTACTGAGCATTGAGGTAGGCTCACAGACTGGAGCTACTGTTTTAGAGACTGGATGAGTAAGGGTGTAGAAGGTGAGTGAGAGGAGGCAGCAATGAAGGTTAAGTGACATAGCTCCCTTAAAAATAGTATGTTAGCACCTTCAGTGACTAAATAAGATTTTTAAGTAATATCAGATATAACATCTAGAAAACCACTGTTGTTTTCCTCATTTGGTAGAGCTGAAAACTAACCTCAGAAATTCTAGTCCAAAGACAGGGCTTTGTGACGTCTGTCCCAGAGGTCATCTGTCTCACAACAATGTGACAAAACACTGTTTACCCGCCGCCTCCATGTGGTGCATAGATGCAGTTTCACACTGTGGGGTTACCAAGAATTTATTTTATCTTCATGTGCTTCATATAGACAATAAAAACCACATCAGGGTCTAGACTGAGCAAACTCACATTTCCTTCCTATATCGGCACCTGCAGACAGCCCTCTCAGGGCGCTCACACCACGAGGCTGCTGCTTGGCTGGCTAGGCAGTTCTTGTTGCAGTTTTAGAATCAGAAGTCATGTCTGTCATATGTCTGAGGAACTCTTGAGAGACCTCAGGGCCAGGGCAATCCCGGTAGACCTCCTGCACTGAGTGACAACTGCACTGGGAACATTGCATCTGGCTTCTGCCATCCAGACAGGTTTGGTGTTCACAAGGCCCAGACTCTGGGTCAGGCTGCAAACAATAGTGTCACCGTGGTGCATAGATGCGAGTTATTATCACTGTTACGGGTGGCCCTTAGCTTTGACGCCCTCACCCTGGTTTTGCTGATTGAAAAGTACAGAGAAACGTATTTATATAATTACTGGGGAACCTTTGTTTCACAAAAGTGGTTTTGTAAAAAAAAAAAAAAAATTATCTATCATACCAAAGTCTTTACGAGTGTAGCGTAGGTGTGAAGTCTGGGGTCTGTGGGCAATTAGCCTCCTCTGGTCAGTATCACACAAGATGACTGTTTCACAGAGAGTGACTCCTCACGTTCCTCCACTCTGATCATTACAAAGTCCCTGTGACGTTGAGAGCTGCGCTAGGGACCTTGATTTTCTTTCTATCACAGGCGGTGGCTTGAAGTGTGTGTGTCAAATATTTACCATACTTGAAAGCATTAGGGCATAAGCAGAATGCATGAAGGCTAGGCTCGTGCACACAGCTTGTCTGTCCTTCTGTGTGTATATGTGGCTGCGTGACCTTGGATCAGCCATTTAGGAACCACTGTTACTTAGGAATATATTACCAAGGGGTTGTTTTTAGTGAAAGGCTTTCCATAGACTTCAAGTTTTAAAAGTTTGTAGGGGACTGTGAAAATTACAGAATTTTATAAAATGTGCCGTAGAAAGCTTTACAGATAATTGATACTTAATGAGCCACAGAGCAAAACACCTCTTTCCCTTCCCACCTTCACCTTTCCATCTCCTCTCTTCACTTTCTTCTTCCTTCCTTCCTCCCTCTCCTCCCTCCCTCACCATCTGTCTTCCTTGCCCAGAGTAAAGGTGATATTATTTATTCACCATAAAGTTGTGGTTTTTTGTCATAACAAAACAACATAACAACCAATGCCTCCTTAGTTGTTTTAAATCCTATACCTTCTTGTGTAGCTGCACAGTTTTGGCCTAGTTTTCAGGGAGATTCCTTGTCTGGCTATTGTGGCCCTCCTGTTTGGACACTGGCCTGAGCTATTGCATATAGTACCCTAGTACATCGAGGAAGTCTCGGGAAGTCTTTAGAGGGAGGCCCTGGGAGGCCCACAGTGCTGCTGGCTGCCAACTAGATTTCCATTATAAGATGTCTCTTCCAACTGGCAGCTCAGCATGCAAGTGTAGCCCCAGCCTGCTGCTGACTAGGGACCAGGGGCCTCAAGCAACCTGGGGGACTGACAGCCAGAATCCCACCCACCATGACATGTCTAGCCACCACCATCAGCCTCTCCGCTCCAGGCAGGCCTCTGTGAGACCCTCAGTAATCTGCAGTGCCAAGTCCCAGAAAAGAGCTGGAAGGAATGCAGAGGCAACATTCCTGCCCTCACAGACTGAAGTGTGAGACTCAAGGGAATCATGGGACGGAAGCCACAGGAAGCAAAGAACGCATCCACCCAGAAGACCTTTGCATTAGCTTTGAGGCCAATCTTTGTTGGCTTCTTTTCTTTTCTCTTCTTTTTTTCTTTTCTTTTCCCTTCCCTTCCTGCCTTCCATTTTGTTTTTGTTTTTGTTTTTTTGAGACCGGGTCTCACAATGTAGCTCTGGCTGTCCTAGAATTTTGTTTGTAGACCAGGCTGGCCTTAAATTCAAAGATACAGTAGATACAAACAAATGGCCTTGAGGCGTGTGTCTTCCCTCCGGAAGTCTGAGTTCACGGTAGTTTCATGAGGAGGGATGCATTCTGTGCTACTTAAATAGCATATAATAACCTGTGTCTGTCCTTACAGGCTTTCCCAGAGTGGGTTCCCTGACAGCAAACCCCATCCCCTGCCTGTTCACTCCTATGCAACTGTGAGCCCTGGCCCAAAGAGGATTTGAGAAAACAACATCAGGGCCAGCTAGATGGTTCCATGGTACTTGTGGTTGCTGCCCTGTGTTTGATTCCTACAACACACTTTGGAAGGAGGCGGTCAATGCCTGAAAGTCTGACCAACACACACACACACACACACACACACACACACACAGAGAGAGAGAGAGAGAGAGAGAGAGAGAGAGAGAGAGAGAGATGCTTGCTTTCCTGAGGGCCTGCTTTCAGCTCCATACCTCTGCATTGTGTTCCCTACAGTTTAAGTCATGACCAAGGACTTTCCCCTGCAGCCCTCCTGCTGAGGCCTCTCCAGCCACACAAGCCAGAAGTCGCCTTAGTTTGGAACACTGATTGCAAGCAAACCCTAGGTGAAGTGCCCGTGGCTGGCGTCCCAGGAGCTTTTGCTGTTAACTCTGCATAGGGTGCCCTTTCTTTTCCTTTCTTCCCTTTCTCTCTCTACCCCCAACTCTCCGCCACCAACTCCAGATAAGCAGCAGGGCCGAGTCAGAACCCATTACCACCACACACTCCGTGGTCATCTTTTAATATTTGAAAGGATCATTTGTTAACTGGAAATGGTCAATTTTTTTCCTTTGGCTTTTGAAATATAATTTTCAATTTTTAATTTGATTCATTTAGATGAAATCATTAATCAGGGTTGAAACTGAGTTAATTTTCTGGAAAATAAATGAGGCTGTTAGAGTGAGCATTATTAAGTGGCTCTTTGTAAGAAAGGGCTAATAGCTGGAAATATGGGAGACTTGGCGAATTGTAGCGCTCAGGCAAAATCGAAAGGATTTTTTCCTTATTAAGTGAAATAATTCATTTTAAAAATTAAACTGGAGGATTTTCAGCATTAAGCATTATAAACACCCCATTAATTATATCAGAAATGGTAAATAGCAGTTTCAAAAATTCTAAGGAAAAGTACAGTTTCTAAGAAGATTTACAGCAGATCTCTCTCTATGTATATATGTGTATTTATGCATATACATAAACAACTTATATATGTATATGTGTGTATATTTGTATATATACTCTATATGTATATATACATTTATATGTGTATGTATGTATTATACAAATAAACAAACATACACACACACACACACACACACACACACACACACACACACACACATCCCTGACTTTGAAACACACGCCTAGGTCAGAGGTCTCTTTCATATTATAGATGATAGGACACACAATCTTTTGAGATTTTATTATCTTTTGGAAGATAAAGTAAACCAGTTTGTACTTGAATCTACTTATGCTTCATTTTAAGTTATTAAGCCTTTAGTTATGACTATTCTGGTATCCAAGCCTGTGACTGTGGTTCCTTACCATATTCCTTGCAGTTAGATTTGCGTCCGTTGCCCTTATATTTCTCTTCTTCTTTTTTAAAAAAGTTATTCATACTACATCCTGATTGTAGCCCCCTCCCTCATCTCCTCTAGGTTCCACCTTCCCTCCCTTCCCCCTCCCTCCCCACTCCCCCTCCCCCACTTCTAGTTCTCAGAAAGTGAGAAGGAGCCCTCCTCCCCTATCATCTGTCCCAGCCTATCACATCAGGACTGCCTGCATCCTCTTCCTCTGTGGCCTGTCAAAGCTGGCCCACCAGGAGCAAGTTATCAGTGAGTGGGCACCAGAGTCCATGTAGAGGCAGCCCCTACTCCCCATATTATGAGACACACAAGGAGACTGTGCTGCCTATCAACTACATCTGACCAGGGGGTCTAGGTCCTCACCATGCACGGTCCTTGGTTGGTGCATCACACATTTCTCTTCTGAACAGTTACTGGTCATTTTACTCCAGATGTTGGGTGGCCCCAGCACTCACACTCACGGTTCTGCTTATCACCTTACTTGAAATCCTGATTGATCATTGCTCTCCCATTGCTGCCGCAGTTCCCCCTTTCTGCCTGGTTCACACCTTTCAAATGCTCTGGGAGCTCATCTGGACTATACATTTTTTTACACCACTCTTTTCTCTCTGTACAGAGTTGACATTCAAGTCATTGCTTTTACTCTATTAAGGCAGGAAGTTATGGCAAAGCAAAGCAGCTTTTAGAGCATCTTGAAGAGGCTCCACATCCAAGGCCATATTAGGCTCCTTTTTTACATCTGAACCCAAGTCAGATTTGAGTCACAACAACAACAATAGAAATCAAAACAAACAAGCAAAAGACATTTCACTCACTTGTTATGAGGTTCAGCATGGCTCTAAGTGGTCAGGATCTGGAGCTAAGAACCTTTACTGTCAGACACATGACCTTCTTAATTTCCCATCTCAGGGAGACTGCATGACACTAGCGAATCTGTCACCCACTGTAGCTTCTATTTCTTAGTCTCACAAGCTGAGGTTTCATTGTGAGCAACATTCCTCCTCTCCTTGTGGTTGGGAATTGTACATAAAAGCCTCCCAAGTAATGCAACTGAAGAGACTTGCTTTTATTTCTTGCATATGTTTATTTTGCTTTCACATATGTCTATGTACACAGTGCCTGAGAAGGCCTGAAGAGAGGGTATTTGTTTCCCTGGAGCTGTACAGATCTTTTCAAGCTTCCAGTGAGGTGCTGGGAACTGAACCCAGGTTCTCTGCAAGAGCAGCAAGCACTCTTAACCACCAGGCATCTCTCCAGCCCCAACTAAAGATATTTTTATTGGCCTTTTTTTTTTTTTTTGCTTTAATTAACTAATAAATTAATTAAAATTTTTTGACAGTTTCTTATTCATTTACTCCTTCTGATCTTCACTGGTATTTTCTTGAGCACCACACTGTGTATTTGTGCGTCCATGTAGCAGTTACAACATCTCAGATTCCCCAAAATATTCCCAGGATGAATCACGCCATGGTTCTCTCTTCCCAGTTCCTTATTTCCAGTCCTAGAAAACAATGCAAGGGAAGAATTACATTAAATACTGCCTTCAAGAATCTGTGTGGACCTCCAACACATGCTTTGCCCTTGGTCTTAATGAAAACACATAGGAAGTGTTTCGGACAATGTCAGATAACCAGCAAGCATGTATGTATGCATGCGTGCATGTATGTATGCATCCATGTATGTATGTATTTAATCTCATGGTGCTGATAGAGATAAGGTCTATGTCTTTTTACATGCCAAGTGAGTGGTCTTTTACCTATTGTTATTAGATTATTCATTAATACTTGTGTTAATTACTGCTATCAGAGTTTAGACATGTTGGGAACAAAACAGGAAATCCCCTGACTGTTCAGCCATTGCTCCCTTTATTGCATACATGAAAAATATCCAAACGGCACCTCCCTCCCCTAAATTGAATTAGTCAACCTATCCCTCTCCAGTGTTCACAATCAGTTTAACACTAGGAATTCTATAGCATTGGTCCTCAGGATGCCGTGGCCAGGTCAGTTTTGGTCCAAGTCATATTGTAGACAGATGCAAACATATGCCACTGATTGCCAAAAAATTGAATTTAGTGACTCTTTGGACTAGGAAGCCCAAGCTGCAATTCGCTTACTTCAGAATTGACTGCTTTGTGATGGTTCGGCCATCTGTCTCACACATGACATGCTCAACTCCCACATATGCGGAACATTAATATTGGCTGGTGCTGCTGGCCGACATCAGTGCAAACAGTTAATGTTCACAAACAGAAATCTGTAAAGAGATAACTAGCTTGTGCTCCTCTCTCCACTTACAAACCCTCCAGTATTGTAAAATCAAAGTGAGGCTAGCAGAAGCAGCTCATGCCTTGATTTCAGCTTTTTCCTTCTCGGCAGGCTCTCCCAGGTCAGTTCTGATCCCTTTTAAACAGCCCTGATTTTGCAGACAGAGCTCTGCAATGCTGTATGGTGCCCCCACACCCTGTTTTCCACACACGCTGAAAGTGTTTGCATGAGCTCATTTGCAGAGAGTGGAGTTGGCAGTCTTATCAGGAGAAGAGAAAAGAGCCCAGAAGATGAAAGCATGCATGGTGACAGAAGTCTTTATTACGCTGGGCAGTAATGGAATGCAGGCTACACAGGGTAAAGTGACAGCTACCTAGGCCATTTAGGGAGAACTAGAGCAGTAATCCCGTTTTATGTTGTTTCTCATCTACTTTTCTCTGTGAGCCAGTTGACCCCAGGGATGGGGCTTGTATTGGATGGAAACAATTGAAGAGGCCTGAGCCAGGCTTCCTGAGTGCTGTGGGAATTGGCTTTGGGGCACCCCAAGTCCAATTCTAGTTTATGAAACATAAGAGGCAATCCTCATCTTTTCTCCCATGCCGCTAAAAACACATAACTCAATGCCTGCTTTTATTGTTGGAATCCTACCTTTTTTTTTTTTTTTTTTTTTTTTTTACTCAAAATAGATATGTGTGTTGAGGGGCAGTCATTGAGATTTTGTGTAATAGTTTCCATAATCCAGCACTGGAGAGAATAAAAATTACTCTGTGTGCATACAAGCAGCAATGCCATGGGGCTGGAAGTTTGAAGAGAGTAGCCAGGAAGGCTTCCTTGAGTTTCCTCACAGAGTTGCACTTGAACAGACAGTTAATTAGGCACTCTTGGGATTTCTTTGTCTCCAGAAATGGAAGGAAGGTGCTAAAATTTTAAGAGATATCAGATGTCTGCTACACCTTTCTGAGAAATTGACTTTTTTTTTTTTTTTTTTTTTTTTAACCTTTTGACATTTGCTACAGGGAGTCCCTAGTTTTTAAAGTTCTTTGGAACATACTTCCAGAATGTCACCTGAGCATGTCCTCCTTATTGTCAGTGTTACTCAGTGGGTTCCATGATAGTGCTAAGTGAACAAAGAAGCAAATCCAACCAGGTTTGGTTGTGATAGCAGAGAGCCCGAGGTACCACATCACAGCTTCTTCTGTCTTGCCTGAAGGCCCTGTGGTTCTTGCTAGCTGTCCTGAGTCACTCAGATGAACAGGCCCAGATATATTCAGACTAGAGTATTTGATATTTAAGGAAGCCCTCTTAGGCAGTCACAGAAACCTTGGAAAACACAAGGCATGTTGTCTATCATTCAAAGATAATTTAGCATGTGCCATAGAATCCTTACTTTTAATCACATTTCTTTTGAACATGCATAGCAAACGTTTTCCAGAAAAGAATTTTCTCTCTTTATTTTCTGCTTGAGAAATAGACTACCTACTTGATCACTGGTCCTCATAGGGCCTGCCCTAGAGGATTTTATGACATCATCTTCCAGACCTGTTCTACCCCTGGCATGATGGATTCAGCTGCTTCCTGTAGTGATATGACAGATTCTGGAAGGCAACAGGCCCCAAATACCTTCCCTGCTTAAGTACTGACACCTGTAGCCCCTGATAACACCTTGCCTGGCACCTCTTGCATTCATCTGTGAATCTTTTTGAGAAGGAGTTCTACGAAGTCCTAGAAGATTCATTCACGTGTGCTGTGTGTTTGCTCTGGGCCAGGCCTCCTTCCCTGCCTCTTATGATTTCCTGCACTGACTCTGCAGGAAAGGAAGAAATGTCCCAGTGTTGTTAGTGAACCCCATAGAAGGCAGGAAGTGAGAGAGCAGACCTGGGTTCTGTCTCTAACCAGCCCATGTTAGAGCTTTACTGTATTGTAACCTGAGTGCTCAGAGCTCAGTCGTTGGTCAGAGAATACTGAGTCTTCCGCCCACCGGTGAGGTAAAGGATCACACCGGAAAACTGGGGTGGAAAAGATGGTTGGGGAGGTCTTCACGCCAGGTTAGATGGCTATCAAGTGGGGCTGATGAGACCATTACACACTTTGCCACACCAACTTCAAATTGCACTTAAACAGGTATAAATAGTATCTTGTAAAGTCATTATTTTCTAGAAATGAGGGAACTTGAAAAAGTAAAAGTATAAAGTATGGGAAATATGTTGTGATATAGGTGTAAATTATCAGTATGAGCTGGTGAGATAGTGTTCTTGAGATGCACCCACTTGCTTAGTTATTATTTGCCTTTGGATAAATGTTTATATATTTAATATATATTTTATGCATATTATATCATTATAGATATATTATATATTGACATACATTATACATTATCACACACATGATATAATACTATATGATATTTATAATGCATCCTTAATAGAATATAAAATTATAAACATAATATATAATATTGTATATATATAATATAGTAATGATTTTTATTATATAATATTAATGTACAAAATAAAATAATATGTATAAAATATATACATTGATAAATATTATTATATATAACATATAATATGTATATGATACAGGAGATTGAGAGATGATAAATGTTAGATAGACAGATAGATAGACACATGGCTGGGTCATTTTTTCCCTTTACTCTACAAGAAAGCAGCATATGTGGACATTGATGGAGTGAGCTGGTGAGTCTAGTTCTCACGAATGTAACGTTGGTCTTTCCTCTCTATACTTCATCAGACCACTTGGAAAAAGTTTCTCATGTTTTGGGATCCAACACACTATTAAAAGTCCACAGGTGTGCACGGAATGACTCCTAAAACTATCACTGGGGATGTGTTTAGAGCTATTTAGTTTTCCCTGTGAGTTCAAGCTCACCAACTCTATCAAGTACCTCAAACTCTGGAAAACTCTCCTGAAGTCACAGTCACAGGAGTGTGCAGAGTGGCGGGCTTGTGAGCCATCGAATTTCCAGAAGAGTAACTGAAACGGAGGCTGTTAACCACAACCAATTGTTGTCAGAATCCAATCTTCTCAAACAAGGTTGGCCTGTTGTTGAGGACATTCCATATAGGAACACAATGGGTTTGGGGTATGTATGTGGGTTGCAAAGTCAGGTTTTAATTGTCTTTTTTAATGTCCTTAAAACAATGCACCTGTGTTTGCATTTAATTAAAACAGTAAAGTTGAGTTTCAGATATATGGAATTCACCACCAACCATCATTGATTTTGTTAATTTCTCTTCTGTTCTTTTCACCTATCCCCCCCCCCCTGCCCCCGCACACGTGCAGCTAACAATCAAGCGCGATCTGTTTTCCTTTAGACAGCAGAACAACAGTGAAGAGGGGTGACCACAGCCCTGCGCACGTTACTGGGCGTGTCTCGTGACTGTTGTTCGTTCACACTGGTCGATGTGCACAGTGCCAGCTTAACTCAGGGCACTGCTCCCCTCACTGATTTCTTTCTTCCTGGGACTCTGAGAAGCTCATGGCCACTGCTGAAGAGGCCAGGTTTTGCCTGTGGCTGTGATGTCAGCCGGCTTTGCTACAACCCATGCTCTCTGCAGAGGGTGGCAACTGCTCCCATTTCCTTGCCTGTGAGATGAGACACATCCTCTGCCCATCCCAGGGATGCTAGACGATGATGCTGAGGTAAAGCAGCTGAAGTGAGTCAAAGGCTGGAAGGCAGTCCACGGATTTCCTTCACATCAACCCCTGGGGCAGTTTTTCTCACCTATCCTAAAATGTAGTAATCCCAGGGTCATTAGCGTCAATTGAATATATAGGTTGAGGGTGTGTGTGTGTGGGGGGGGGAGGGGTTCCCATTGGAGGACAAAGAGGTGGTTTGGCATAATTGATTCCAGATAAATCTAACTTTTTGGAGTATTGAGGGAAAGAAGAGAATTAAATACAGAAAAGGGTAAGCCAAGAGGGAAACCAGCAGAGATAAAACTGCCAAAGGCAGACACGGACAGAACCCCCAAAACCAATGTATTTTCGCTGCCACAAGGTGTGAGTTTCCACTTGAGTGTCCGTTCACTTGTTGACTTCCCTGACTGACAGTTTTGAAGGCTGCAGGGCAGCGATGTTGCGGCGTGCACAGGTGGGTTGTCATGATGCCGCCTTGTGAGATCCAGATGATGCCGTCAGGTCAGTCACAGAATCCATTCGTTGATCTCACTTCGTCGTGTCAGGAGACACTCAATTGGCCCTTCTCATCACTGAGCTTCTTCCCTGGGTTGGCGCTGCATACCGGGCGCTTTCCGCCGTGAAATGGTGCTTGCACATTTCAGAGTAGTAAAAATGTTTGCAGCCGTGTTAATTTGAAGCCATTATTCCACTCCATAAGTTCACCAGTGTATTTACATATGGTCATGCGGACTTGCGGATTTCTGTTTTATTCAGAGAGTTACAATCCATCGCTGTCATTGATTTTAATGCCCAGTTTATCCGAGACTTGTTTAATGGAAGCCTCTTGTAGATGCTTTTTTTTTTTTTTTTCTGGCATGCCTTCATCATTTCTGCTTCATTTTCTTGCTTTTCTGGTACACAAACGGGGACATTATTTATTTTGCATGCTTCTAATCACAGGTATTTCTCAGAATACCTTTATTTTATTTTATTTTATTTTGTGGTGTGAGCTGACACTAAGATGATCAGGTCCAGAAGCTATCTAGTTTTGCCATACCAAGGTCTTCTCCAACATTGTAATTAGCTTTCACAAGGCATGCCACAGGTATTCAGTCATTCATTTTAGTTATAACCGTTTGAATCCACTCCTCCAAAGTCAAGTCCCTGATCCTCTGACTAGCAAGATCACAGTGCCCCCCCATACTCTCTCTGAGTGTACCCCCTCACAATGTTGTCCAATCCAGAAACTCCTTAAACCTCATTTGTTCATTGGCTGTATGGATGCTTTGTGTCATAGAAACAATTGAGTCAGCCATTGGCCACTGGCGATTAACTCAGTCTCCTCTCCCATCTATGGACATTTGGAAGGCAGGGCCTGAGCATTCCAAAGTCTTAATAAATGTTTAGTGCTTCTAGGAGGCAGACCCCATTCTGAGGCTATCCAGGGGCTTCCAAGTTCACCTCATTGGAACTTACAAGAGAGTCCGTGCATCTTTCTCACTTGCAAAGCTGTAAGGAGTGTGGAACCAGGAACCAGGGACAAACACCATACACTGTCCTGTGATACCAGGATTAACTTGTTTGGCATCCTGTGTACATGTAACCTCACATTGTCACTGAACAGTTGGTGAAGGAATCAATCAGTAAGTGAGTGTGGTATGTGTGTAAGTGGGTGCATTTGCATTTGGAGGTCCAAAGCTGACATCATGTGTCTTCCCTGGTTATTTCTGAGGCATGGTTGCTTTCTGAACCCAGAGCTTATTAATTCTAGCTAGTGTTACTAGCCAGTGTGTCTGGAGGCTCCTCTGCCTCTGCTCCCTCCTGAGTGCCTGGTTATAGCTGGCTACCATACCTGCTTGCTTAATTGGGTTCTGGGGTCTAAGCTCCAAGCCTCCAGTGTTCAGGGCAGCAGACTTTTATCCTCATTCCAAGGTATTTTCTATACATTAAGATAAAGAGGCATGGAACTAAGAAAACTAATGCAACACACTGGCCATGCCTTCCCTGAGACCACGCACAGGCGCTATTAGTCACCGTATACTGGTGGTTCTGTGTTCTGATCCGAGTACACGTGGTGTGCTGACATTAAACTAGCTACTTCTACATCATCGCCAACTGTGTTCCGAAGTCTGTAACGGGGGACATTAAAACATTTGAGGTCTCAGGAGAGCATTAAAAGCACACACACACACACACACACACACACACACACACACACACACATTCATATGGATGACAGGCTCAAATCAATTCATAACAATAAATGTATTAATAGAAATAGTCCAGATTGGATTGTCTGTGATTTGTTTAAGGGTAGCTCCATGCTCTCTGGTTTAGGGAAGATCGGCAACATGTAGAAGAACTAGGAGCCCAAGGGAATGCAAGATGTAAGAACAAAACAATTTGCAACTTTGTCAAAACTCAAATACCAATTTCCTCTATTAAAGGAGCCCGAATGATCAGTGGCTATCAGTCAAATTAAGCCATCCGATTGAGAATGAAAGTGAAGCCATAGGTATAATTCACATATTTATTACTGTTAGTTCACAGTAATCACTGAGCATTAGCAAGGGGGTACAAAGGCACACAGGGGTACACATACCTATGATATGCTGTCTATTTCTACTATTACAGACATGTAACCTGAGAGTTTATCCAAACCCCAACTCATGCAAGTTCAAAAAGTGTGTGGTGTAAAATTGGGATAGAGGCTCAATCGAACCTTCTCAGTGCGAAGTCATGCCTTGGGAGCAGACACACCCCAGCAGTAGCACAGTGCGTGCACCAACACCAATTCTCACGCACTGTGTAGGAAGCAGACACACCCCAGCAGCAACACTGACGCCACTTCTTATGCATTGTGTTCAGGCCAAACACTGTGTTTAGGCTGTAGGCTATCCTCACCTAAAATGTTCCTCTGCTACCTTTGTGTGTGATGTGATGTGTGTGTGTGTGCGTGCCCGTGTGTGTGTACGTGCGTGCGTGCGTGCGTGTGTGTGTGTGTGTGTGTGTGTGCAGGATATGCATATTTCTGCTCCTCAGTGGAGCCTTTACAGACTATTTTTCTTTTGTTTTTTCCAAACTGTTTAATTTTACAATGTGAGTTCGTTTTTTTTTTTTTTTTTTTTTTTTTTTTTTAAACACCAAAGCAAAAAGGGGAGGGGAGGCAATTCCTGCTCCTTCCTGTGAAAACAATTATTGTCCTTATTTTTTTATTTATTCAGTTTTGGGCTAATTTAGTCTGGCTAAAATTACATACATATTCATGTTTCTTAATAAGAACAAAGCTTTACTCTTAGTTATTTTCCATAAATTTGTTCTTACAAGCACTTGATAGGCACCCACTCTAACTCCTGGAATAAGATTCCAGACTATCCGTGACCCCTGCTTTCAGGTCTGTAATTTATTAACTCCTTCCCACAAAGTATAAATACTTCTCTACCACGATGATAATTGACACCCTCTGTCCTCTTAAAACTCAGAAGAAAGCAAGGAGGGTTATATGGGAGGGTTGGAGGGACTGGAAGGGGAGAGAGAAATGATACCATTATATCAATCTCAAAAGAAAATTCACGCCTTTAATCCCAGCACGTGGGAGGCAGAGGCAGGCGGATCGCTGTGAGTTTGAGGCCAACCTGGTCTACAAAGTAAGTCTAGAACAGCCAAGGCTACCTAAAGAAACCTTGTCTCAACAAAACAGAAAGAAAGGAAGAACGAAAAGAAAAGAAAAGAAAAAAATTAAAGTTGGCTATGT